>NC_069503.1:442783605-442893605 GCF_027579735.1 Bombina bombina
TGTTGTTTTTTTCACATAGCTTAGCTGAACTTAAGTTTTGATTTTTACCTTTTTTCTCTATGGAAAAGTGAACAATTGTTGGTACAAGCGGTATACTGAGATTTCAAACCGCACTCAGCGGTGAACTTTTTTTTTTTTTGCGCAAAAATAGAGCATTGATTTCCTCAACAACTACCTGTGTGTGTTGCATTAATATATAACTCATGGCTTTAGCTAATATATAAATATAACATGGTTGGATAACATTATCAAGCCTAGAGTTTATTATAACAAGTATAATCATTGCAACAAAAAGTTATATACAGACAATAATATTGGGGATATTAATTGCGCTAACGTATAACTGGTAACACTCTCTGACCTTAAAGGTATATACCGTACCTTGGAGCTACTAACGACTCTGCTCTAACTTAGGTTCTTTGATGCCAAATCAGCACAGCTTGTAATATTTGCAATTACAAAACCCAAGAAACATTGTAACCACTAGTTTCATTTACGACTGATTTACCAACATATACACACAGAGTGTGTTGGAGACTATTTTGCAACTTTACATTTTTAGCACACAAACTGACAAATTTTATTGTGTATTATATACAACAGTGTGGTGCTTTTCTGTAAATGGTATACACCGGACACAATATGCTATAACTGCTGACGATACACTCACTTACCTATAGGGGTTAATTACCTGTATAAACACATATATTATAAATATCTCTTGTAAGGAAGTGATTTGCATAAAACAGGTGCATTCTAGATAAATTGCACTGTCTGAGTTTCAGCAAGTTTAAACTGTATGTGTGTGTGCGTTAGTACTAGTCCAGCCGGACTATTACATTTTTTTCTCCCAATAAAGTTATTTAGTGTGAATGCAGATGTCTGAGCTATTTTAAAGAATCTCAATTTTGATATTACTCACTTTGAGAATATCCTAACAGTGGGTCTCAGTATTTAACAAGTCCAGTAACCAACAGTCTTTTTCTTTGTGCTTCAAAATTTCTTTTTCTCTTGTAAGGTGTATCCAGTCCACGGATCATCCATTACTTGTGGGATATTCTCATTCCCAACAGGAAGTTGCAAGAGGACACCCACAGCAGAGCTGTCTATATAGCTCCTCCCCTAACTGCCATATCCAGTCATTCTCTTGCAACTCTCAACAAACATGGAGGTAGTAAGAGAGAAGTGGTGAAATGTAGCTGTTATTTTGCTTCAATCAAAAGTTTATTATTTTTAAATGGTACCGGAGTTGTACTATTTTGTTCCAGGCAGAAAAATAAAAGAATCTGCCTGTGATTTCTATGATCTTAGCAGGTTGTAACTAAGATCCATTGCTGTTCTCACACATGACTGAAGAGAGAGATAACTTCAGCGGGGGAATGGCGTGCAGGTTATCCTGCTATGAGGTATGTGCAGTTAAGATTTTTCTAGAAGATGTGAATGCTAGAAAATGCTGCTGATGCCAAATTTATGTAAGGTAAGCCTGAATACAGTGATTTAATAGCGACTGGTATAATGCTTACTTTCTGAGGTAATACTCTTTTATATTTACAATATAAAAAGTTTGCTGGCATGTTTAAACGTTTTTATATATACTTTGGTGATAAAACTTTATTGGGGCCTAGTTTTTTCCACATGGCTGGCTTAAATTTGCCTAGAAACAGTTTCCTGAGGCTTTCCACTGTGTTACTATGAGTGGGAGGGGCCTAATTTAGAGCTTTGTTTTGCGCAGTAACTTTTACAGACCGAGACATCCAGCTTCCTCCAGGAGTCCCCTGAATGCTATAGGACATTTTTAAAGGGCTCTTAGGCTTTCCAAAATCGTTTGTTGGGGAAGGTAGGCCCACAGCAAGGCTGTGGCAGTTTGGTGTGACTGTTTTTTGAACTAAGGGGTTAATCATCCATTTGCAAGTGGGTGCAATGCTCTGTTAGCTTATTATACACACTAAAAATTTCGTTTGATTTACTGCCTTTTTTCACTGTTTTTCAAATTCTGACAAAATTTGTTTCTCTTAAGTAGTGTTTCTTATATTTGCTTGTTAACTTGATTTAAAGTGTTTTCCAAGCTTGCTAGTCTCATTGCTAGTCTGTACAAACATGTCTGACATAGAGGAAACTCCTTGTTCATTATGTTTAAAAGCCATTGTGGAACCCCCTCTTAGAATGTGTTCCAAATGTACTGATTTCACTTTAAGCAATAAAGATCATATTCTGTCTTTAAAAAATTTATCACCAGAGGAATCTGACGAGGGGGAAGTTATGCCGACTAACTCTCCCGACGTGTCAGATCCTTTGACTCCCGCTCAAATAGCGCCAAGTACATCTAGGGCGCCCATAGCGTTTACTTTACAAGACATGGCGGCAGTCATGGATAATACACTGTCAGCGGTATTAGCCAGACTACCTGAATTTAGAGGAAAGCGAGATAGCTCTGGAGTTAGACGAAATACAGAGCATACTGACGCTTTAAGAGCTATGTCTGATACTGCCTCACAATATGCAGAAGCTGAAGAAGGAGAGCTTCTTTCTGTGGGTGATGTTTCTGACTCAGGGAAGATGATGCAACCTGATTCTGATATCTCTACATTTAAATTTAAGCTTGAACACCTCCGCGTGTTACTCAGGGAGGTTTTAGCTGCTCTGAATGACTGTGATACAATTGTAGTGCCAGAGAAATTGTGTAGACTGGATAAATACTATGCAGTACCGGTGTGCACTGATGTTTTTCCAATACCTAAAAGGTTTACAGAAATTATTACTAAGGAATGGGATAGACCAGGTGTGCCGTTCTTTCCCCCTCCTATTTTTAGAAAAATGTTTCCAATAGACGCCACCACACGGATCTTATGGCAGACAGTTCCTAAGGTGGAGGGAGCAGTTTCTACTCTAGCAAAGCATACTACTATCCCTGTCGAGGACAGTTGTGCTTTCTTAGATCCAATGGATAAAAAGTTAGAGGGTTACCTTAAGAAAATGTTTATTCAACAAGGTTTTATCCTACAGCCCCTTGCATGCATTGCTCCTGTCACTGCTGCTGCGGTGTTCTGGTTTGTGTCTCTGGAAGAGGCTTTACAGGTAGAGACTCCATTGGATGACATACTTGACAAGCTTAGAGCACTTAAGCTAGCCAATTCTTTTGTTTGATGCCATTGTTCATTTGACTAAACTAACGGCTAAGAATTCTGCTTTTGCTATCCAGGCGCGCAGAGCGCTATGGCTTAAATCATGGTCAGCTGACGTTACTTCAAAGTCTAAGCTGCTTAACATTCCCTTTAAGGGGCAGACCCTATTCGGGCCTGGTTTGAAGGAGATTATTGCTGATATCACTGGAGGAAAAGGTCATGCCCTTCCTCAGGATAGGTCCAAATCAAGGGCCAAACAGTCTAATTTCTTTCATGTAATTAGCAAGAGTCCATGAGCTAGTGACGTATGGGATATACATTCCTACCAGGAGGGGCAAAGTTTCCCAAACCTCAAAATGCCTATAAATACACCCCTCACCACACCCACAATTCAGTTTTACAAACTTTGCCTCCGATGGAGGTGGTGAAGTAAGTTTGTGCTAGATTCTACGTTGATATGCGCTCCGCAGCAAGTTGGAGCCCGGTTTTCCTCTCAGCGTGCAGTGAATGTCAGAGGGATGTGAGGAGAGTATTGCCTATTTGAATGCAGTGATCTCCTCCTACTGGGTCTATTTCATAGGTTCTCTGTTATTGGTCGTAGAGATTCATCTCTTACCTCCCTTTTCAGATCGACGATATACTCTTATATATACCATTACCTCTGCTGATTCTCGTTTCAGTACTGGTTTGGCTTTCTACAAACATGTAGATGAGTGTCCTGGGGTAAGTAAATCTTATTTTCTGTGACACTCTAAGCTATGGTTGGGCACTTTGTTTATAAAGTTCTAAATATATGTATTCAAACATTTATTTGCCTTGACTCAGAATGTTCAACTTTCCTTATTTTCAGACAGTCAGTTTCATATTTGGGATAATGCATTTGATTTAATCATTTTTTCTTACCTTCAAAAATTTGACTCTTCCCTGTGGGCTGTTAGGCTCGCGGGGGCTGAAAATGCTTCATTTTATTGCGTCATTTTTGGCGCTGACTTTTTTGGTGCAAAAAATTAATTTCCGTTTCCGGCGTCATACGTGTCGCCGGAAGTTGCGTCATTTTTTTTGACGTTATTTTGCGCCAAAAATGTTGGCGTTCCGGATGTGGCGTCATTTTGGCGCCAAAAAGCATTTAGGCGCCAAATAATGTGGGCGTCTTATTGGCGCGAAAAATATGGGCGTCGCTTTTGTCTCCACATTATTTAAGTCTTATTTTTCATTGCTTCTGGTTGCTAGAAGCTTGTTCTTTGGCTTTTTTTCCCATTCCTGAAACTGTCATTTAAGGAATTTGATCAATTTTGCTTTATATATATGTTGTTTTTTCTCTTACATATTGCAAGATGTCTCACGTTGCATCTGAGTCAGAAGATACTACAGGAAAATCGCTGTCTAGTGCTGGATCTACCAAAGCTAAGTGTATCTGCTGTAAACTTTTGGTAGCTATTTCTCCAGCTGTTGTTTGTATTGATTGTCATGACAAACTTGTTAAAGCAGATAATATTTCCTTTAGTAAAGTACCATTGCCTGTTGCAGTTCCTTCAACATCTAAGGTGCAGAATGTTCCTGATAACATAAGAGATTTTGTTTCTGAATCCATAAAGAAGGCTATGTCTGTTATTTCTCCTTCTAGTAAACGTAAAAAATCTTTTAAAACTTCTCTCCCTACAGATGAATTTTTAAATGAACATCATCATTCTGATTCTGATGACTCTTCTGGTTCAGAGGATTCTGTCTCAGAGGTTGATGCTGATAAAACTTCATATTTATTTAAAATGGAATTTATTCGTTCTTTACTTAAAGAAGTACTAATTGCTTTAGAAATAGAGGATTCTGGTCCTCTTGATACTAATTCTAAACGTTTGGATAAGGTATTTAAAGCTCCTGTGGTTATTCCAGAAGTTTTTCCTGTTCCTAATGCTATTTCTGCAGTAATTTCCAAAGAATGGGATAAATTGGGTAATTCATTTACTCCTTCTAAACGTTTTAAGCAATTATATCCTGTGCCGTCTGACAGATTAGAATTTTGGGACAAAATCCCTAAAGTTGATGGGGCTATTTCTACCCTTGCTAAACGTACTACTATTCCTACGTCAGATGGTACTTCGTTTAAGGATCCTTTAGATAGGAAAATTGAATCCTTTCTAAGAAAAGCTTATCTGTGTTCAGGTAATCTTCTTAGACCTGCTATATCTTTGGCTGATGTTGCTGCAGCTTCAACTTTCTGGTTGGAAACTTTAGCACAACAAGTAACACATCATGATTCTCATGATATTATTATTCGTCTACAGCATGCTAATAATTTTATCTGTGATGCCATTTTTGATATTATCAGAGTTGATGTCAGGTTTATGTCTCTAGCTATTTTAGCTAGAAGAGCTTTATGGCTTAAAACTTGGAATGCTGATATGGCTTCTAAATCAACTTTACTTTCCATTTCTTTCCAGGGTAACAAATTATTTGGTTCTCAGTTGGATTCCATTATTTCAACTGTTACTGGTGGGAAAGGAACTTTTTTACCACAGGATAAAAAATCTAAAGGTAAAAACAGGGCTAATAATCGTTTTCGTTCCTTTCGTTTCAACAAAGAACAAAAGCCTGATCCTTCATCCTCAGGAGCAGTTTCAGTTTGGAAACCATCTCCAGTCTGGAATAAATCCAAGCCAGCTAGAAAGGCAAAGCCTACTTCTAAGTCCACATGAAGGTGCGGCCCTCATTCCAGCTCAGCTGGTAGGGGGCAGGTTACGTTTTTTCAAAGAAATTTGGATCAATTCTGTTCACAATCTTTGGATTCAGAGCATTGTTTCAGAAGGGTACAGAATTGGTTTCAAGATGAGACCTCCTGCAAAGAGATTTTTTCTTTCCCGTGTCCCAGTAAATCCAGTAAAAGCTCAAGCATTTCTGAAATGTGTTTCAGATCTAGAGTTGACTGGAGTAATTATGCCAGTTCCAGTTCCGGAACAGGGGATGGGGTTTTATTCAAATCTCTTCATTGTACCAAAGAAGGAGAATTCCTTCAGACCAGTTCTGGATCTAAAAATATTGAATCGTTATGTAAGAATACCAACGTTCAAGATGGTAACTGTAAGGACTATCTTGCCTTTTGTTCAGCAAGGGAATTATATGTCCACAATAGATTTACAGGATGCATATCTGCATATTCCGATTCATCCAGATCATTATCAGTTCCTGAGATTCTCTTTTCTGGACAAGCATTACCAGTTTGTGGCTCTGCCGTTTGGCCTAGCTACAGCTCCAAGAATTTTTACAAAGGTTCTCGGTGCCCTTCTGTCTGTAATCAGAGAACAGGGTATTGTGGTATTTCCTTATTTGGACGATATCTTGGTACTTGCTCAGTCTTTACATTTAGCAGAATCTCATACAAATCGACTTGTGTTGTTTCTTCAAGATCATGGTTGGAGGATCAATTTACCAAAAAGTTCTTTGATTCCTCAGACAAGGGTAACCTTTCTGGGTTTCCAGATGGATTCAGTGTCCATGGCTCTGTCTTTAACAGACAAGAGACGTCTAAAATTGTGACTGAAGGTTTCGACAAGCTGAAATCAATCATTCCCTTCGGTAGCCTTATGCATGGAAATTCTAGGTCTTATGACTGCTGCATCGGACGCGATCCCCTTTGCTCGTTTTCACATGCGACCTCTTCAGCTCTGTATGCTGAAGCAATGGTGCAAGGATTACACGAAGATATCTCAATTAATATCTTTAAAACCGATTGTTCGACACTCTCTAACATGGTGGACAGATCACCATCGTTTAATTCAGGGGGCTTCTTTTGTGCTTCCGACCTGGACTGTAATTTCAACAGATGCAAGTCTCACAGGTTGGGGAGCTGTGTGGGGATCTCTGACGGCACAAGGAGTTTGGGAATCTCAGGAGGTGAGATTACCGATCAATATTTTGGAACTCCGTGCAATTTTCAGAGCTCTTCAGTTTTGGCCTCTTCTGAAGAGAGAATCGTTCATTTGTTTTCAGACAGACAATGTCACAACTGTGGCATACATCAATCATCAAGGAGGGACTCACAGTCCTCTGGCTATGAAAGAAGTATCTCGAATTTTGGTTTGGGCGGAATCCAGCTCCTGTCTAATCTCTGCGGTTCATATCCCAGGTATAGACAATTGGGAAGCGGATTATCTCAGTCGCCAAACGTTGCATCCGGGCGAATGGTCTCTTCACCCAGAGGTATTTCTTCAGATTGTTCAAATGTGGGAACTTCCAGAAATAGATCTGATGGCGTCCCATCTAAACAAGAAACTTCCCAGGTATCTGTCCAGATCCCGGGATCCTCAGGTGGAGGCAGTGGATGCATTATCACTTCCTTGGAAGTATCATCCTGCCTATATCTTTCCGCCTCTAGTTCTTCTTCCAAGAGTAATCTCCAAGATTCTGAAGGAATGCTCGTTTGTTCTGCTGGTAGCTCCGGCATGGCCTCACAGGTTTTGGTATGCGGATCTTGTCCGGATGGCCTCTTGCCAACCGTGGACTCTTCCGTTAAGACCAGACCTTCTGTCACAAGGTCCTTTTTTCCATCAGGATCTGAAATCCTTAAATTTAAAGGTATGGAGATTGAACGCTTGATTCTTGGTCAAAGAGGTTTCTCTGACTCTGTGATTAATACTATGTTACAGGCTCGTAAATCTGTATCTCGAGAGATATATTATAGAGTCTGGAAGACTTATATTTCTTGGTGTCTTTCTCATCATTTTTCTTGGCATTCTTTTAGAATACCGAGAATTTTACAGTTTCTTCAGGATGGTTTAGATAAGGGTTTGTCCGCAAGTTCTTTGAAAGGACAAATCTCTGCTCTTTCTGTTCTTTTTCACAGAAAGATTGCTATTCTTCCTGATATTCATTGTTTTGTACAAGCTTTGGTTCGTATAAAACCTGTTATTAAGTCAATTTCTCCTCCTTGGAGTTTGAATTTGGTTCTGGGAGCTCTTCAAGCTCCTCCGTTTGAACCTATGCATTCATTGGACATTAAATTACTTTCTTGGAAAGTTTTGTTCCTTTTGGCCATCTCTTCTGCCAGAAGAGTTTCTGAATTATCTGCTCTTTCTTGTGAGTCTCCTTTTCTGATTTTTCATCAGGATAAGGTGGTGTTGCGAACTTCTTTTGAATTTTTACCTAAAGTTGTGAATTCCAACAACATTAGTAGAGAAATTGTGGTTCCTTCATTATGTCCTAATCCTAAGAATTCTAAGGAGAAATCGTTGCATTCTTTGGATGTTGTTAGAGCTTTGAAATATTATGTTGAAGCTACGAAATCTTTCCGTAAGACTTCTAGTTTATTTGTTATCTTTTCCGGTTCTAGAAAAGGCCAGAAAGCTTCTGCCATTTCTTTGGCATCTTGGTTGAAATCTTTAATTCATCTTGCCTATGTTGAGTCGGGTAAAACTCCGCCTCAGAGAATTACAGCTCATTCTACTAGGTCAGTTTCTACTTCCTGGGCGTTTAGGAATGAAGCTTCGGTTGACCAGATTTGCAAAGCAGCAACTTGGTCCTCTTTGCATACTTTTACTAAATTCTACCATTTTGATGTATTTTCTTCTTCTGAAGCAGTTTTTGGTAGAAAAGTACTTCAGGCAGCGGTTTCAGTTTGAATCTTCTGCTTATGTTTTTCGTTAAACTTTATTTTTGGGTGTGGATTATTTTCAGCAGGAATTGGCTGTCTTTATTTTATCCCTCCCTCTCTAGTGACTCTTGTGTGGAAAGATCCACATCTTGGGTAGTCATTATCCCATACGTCACTAGCTCATGGACTCTTGCTAATTACATGAAAGAAAACATAATTTATGTAAGAACTTACCTGATAAATTCATTTCTTTCATATTAGCAAGAGTCCATGAGGCCCGCCCTTTTTTTGTGGTGGTTATGATTTTGTATAAAGCACAATTATTCCAATTCCTTATTTTATATGCTTTCGCACTTTTATCACCCCACTTCTTGGCTATTCGTTAAACTGAATTGTGGGTGTGGTGAGGGGTGTATTTATAGGCATTTTGAGGTTTGGGAAACTTTGCCCCTCCTGGTAGGAATGTATATCCCATACGTCACTAGCTCATGGACTCTTGCTAATATGAAAGAAATGAATTTATCAGGTAAGTTCTTACATAAATTATGTTTTTCGTGCCTTTCGAAACTTCAAGGCAAGTGCGGCATCAGCTTCCTCTAATGCAAAACAAGAGGGAACTTTTGCTCAGTCCAAGACGGTCTGGAGACCTAACCAGAACTGGAACAAGGGTAAGCAGGCCAAAAAGTCTGCTGCCGCCTCTAAGACAGCATGAAGGAACGGCCCCCTATCCAGTAACGGATCTAGTAGGGGGCAGACTTTCGCTCTTCGCCCAGGCGTGGGCAAGAGATGTCCAGGATCCCTGGGCGTTGGAAATTATATCCCAGGGATATCTTCTGGACTAAAAAGGCTCCCCCCCCCCCAAAAGGGAGATTTCACCTTTCACAATTATCTGCAAACCAGATAAAGAGAGAGGCATTCTTACACTGTGTACAAGACCTCCTAGTTATTGGAGTGATCCATCCAGTTCCAAAGGAGGAACAGGGATTTTACTCAAATCTGTTTGTAGTTCCCAAAAAAGAGGGAACCTTCAGACCAATTTTGGATCTAAAGATCTTAAACAAATTCCTCAGAGTTCCATCATTCAAGATGGAGACTATTCGTACCATCCTACCTATGATCCAGGAGGGTCAATACATGACTACAGTGGATTTAAAGGATGCTTATCTTCACATTCCGATACACAAAGATCATCATCGGTTTCTCAGGTTTGCCTTCCTAGACAGGCATTACCAGTTTGTAGCTCTTCCCTTTGGGTTAGCTACAGCCCCAAGAATTTTTACGAAGGTTCTGGGGTTGCTTCTGGCGGTCCTAAGACCGCGGGGCATAGCAGTGGCCCCTTATTTAGACGACATCCTGATTCAGGCGTCAAACTTCCAAATTGCAAAATCTCATACGGACATAGTGTTGGCATTTCTGAGGTCGCATGGGTGGAAGGTGAACGAGGAAAAGAGTTCTCTATCCCCCCTCACAAGAGTTTCCTCCCTAGGGACTCAGGTAAATTTTCATTTCTACAGAATCTATCAGACTGAGTCCAGGTTATCAAAACTTCTAAATTCCTGCCGTGTTCTTTATTCCATTCCTCTCCCTTCGGTGGCTCAGTGCATGGAAGTAATCGGCTTAATGGTAGCGGCAATGGACGTAATGCCGTTTGCACGCCTACATCTCAGACTGCTGCAACTATGCATGCTCAGTCAGTGGAATGGGGATTACACAGATTTGTCCCCTCTACTAAATCTGGATCAAGAGACCAGGGATTCTCTTCTCTGGTGGCTATCTCGGGTCCATCTGTCCAAAGGTATGACCTTTCGCAGGCCAGATTAGACAATTGTAACGACAGATGCCAGCCTTCTAGGTTGGGGTGCAGTCTGGAACTCCCTGAAGGCTCATGGATCATGGACTCAGGAGGAGTCGCTCCTTCCAATAAACATTCTGGAACTAAGAGCGATATTCAATGCTCTTCAGGCTTGGCCTCAGCTAGAGACAATGAGGTTCATCAGATTTCAGTCGGACAACATCACGACTGTGGCTTACATCAACCATCAAGGGGGAACAAGGAGTTCCCTAGCGATGTTAAAAGTCTCAAAGATAATTCGCTGGGCAGAGATTCACTCTTGCCACCTATCGGCTATCCATATCCCAGGTGTAGAGAACTGGGAGGCGGATTTTCTAAGTCGACAGACTTTTCATCCGGGGGAGTGGGAACTCCATCCGGAGGTGTTTGCACAATTGGTTCATCGTTGGGGCAAACCAGAACTTGATCTCATGGCGTCTCGCCAGAATGCCAAGCTTCCTTGTTACGGATCCAGGTCCAGGGACCCCAAGGCAACGTTGATAGATGCTCCAGCAGCGCCTTGGTCCTTCAACCTGGCTTATGTGTTTCCACCGTTTCCTCTGCTCCCTCGTCTGATTGCCAAAATCAAGCAGGAGAGAGCATCGGTGATCTTGATAGCGCCTGCGTGGCCACGCAGGACTTGGTATGCAGATCTAGTGGACATGTCATCTTTTCCACCAAGGACTCTGCCGCTGAGACAGGACCTTCTACTTCAAGGTCCTTTCAACCATCCAAATCCAATTTCTCTGAGGCTGACTGCCTGGAGATTGAACGCTTGATTTTATCAAAGCGTGGTTTCTCCGAGTCAGTCATTGATACCTTAATTCAGGCACGAAAGCCTGTCACCAGGAAATCTATCATAAGATATGGCGTAAATATCTTTATTGGTGTGAATCCAAGGGCTACTCATGGAGTAAGGTCAGGATTCCCAGGATATTATCTTTTCTCCAAGAAGGATTGGAGAAAGGATTGTCGGCTAGTTCCTTAAAGGGACAGATTTCTGCGCTATCTATTCTTTTGCACAAGCGTCTGGCGGATATCCCAGACGTTCAGGCATTTTGTCAGGCTTTAGTTAGAATGAAGCCTGTGTTTAAACCTGTTGCTCCACCTTGGAGCTTAAATTTGGTTCTTAAAGTTCTTCAGGGGGTTCCGTTTGAACCTCTTCATTCCATAGATATCAAACTCTTATCTTCGAAAGTTCTTTTTTTGGTAGCTATTTCCTCGGCTCGTAGAGTTTCCGAGTTATCTGCCTTACAATGTGATTCTCCTTATCTGATCTTCCATGCAGATAAGGTAGTTGTGAGTACCAAACCTGGGTTTTTACCTAAGGTGGTATCTAATAAGAATATCAATCAAGAGATTGTTGTTCAGTCTTTGTGTCCTAATCCTTCTTCAAAGAAGGAACGTCTATTACACAATCTGGACGTGGTTCGTGCGTTAAAGTTTTACTTACAAGCTACTAAAGATTGCCGTCAAACATCTGCTTTGTTTGTTGTCTACTCTGGACAGAGGAGAGGTCAAAAGGCTTCGGCAACCTTTCTTTTTGGCTAAGAAGCATAATCCGCTTAGCCTATGAGACTGCTGGCCAGCAGCCTCCAGAAAGGATTACAGCTCATTCTACTAGAGCTGTGGCTTCCCCATGGGCCTTTAAAAATTAGGTTTCTGTTGAACAGATTTGCAAGGCGGCGACTTGGTCTTCGCTTCATACTTTTTCAAAATTCTACAAAATTTTATACTTTTACTTCTTCGGAGGCTATTTTTGGGAGAGAGGTTTTACAGGCAGTGTACCTTCCTTTTAAGTACCTGCCTTATCCCTCCCTTCATCCATGTACTTTAGCTTTGGTATTGGTATCCTACAAGTAATGGATGATCCGTGGACTGGATACTCCTTACAAGAGAAAACATAATTTATGCTTACCTGATAAATTTATTTCTCTTGTGGTGTATCAAGTCCACGGCCCACCCTGTCATTTTAAGGCAGGTATTTTTTAATTTTAAACTACAGTCACCACTGCACCCTATGGTTTCTCCTTTCTCTGTTTGTTTTCGGTCGAATGACTGGATATGGCAGTTAGGGGAGGCGCTATATAGACAGCTCTGCTGTGGGTGTCCTCTTACAACTTCCTGTTGGGAATGAGAATATCCCACAAGTAATGGATGATCCGTGGACTGGATACACCACAAGAGAAATAAATTTATCAGGTAAGCATAAATTATGTTTTTTGCATCTCTTAGTACATTTTGGTGTATATTACTGTTAAGGGTTCTGGAATTTAAGGGTCACAAATATATAATAAATTTGATTTATCCCTTAAGTTTAGATTAACATAACCCACTTAATTTTCCCTCACCTCCCCTATTACAAATTACCCTTTCAAATATGGTTTCTACAAGCAGTCTAGCTGTAAATCTGTAAACCATTTCATTTGGAGCAGACTCGTCAAAGGCATAGTCGAAACGAAAAGTTTGATTTTCTAAAAATCTAGTAAGATCCAGTTTTTGTTTTGGCTCATGTACCATTACTACGTTTTTACTAGGAATTGTAATTACATTAAGGTCTTTCATGGTAGTTTCTTTTTTATTAAGTGGTCGCTTTCTAACAAACACATATTCGGTGCTCATCAATTGTATCTGCTGTGGTTAGAGGTTGATAATCCAAACTCCCCCTGAAATCTCTGATCATACACATTATTTCATGATTTGGATTTGTGGCATCATTATCCTGGGCTTTTTTCTCTTAGTTCTTGCTGCTGTAACCTCCTTTTTTTCTCTCTTTTCCTGCAGCTTTTCTACTTCTTTAACACAATTTGACTTTCTCCGTGAAGGAAGGCCAAAGTCCTTTTTTCCAGGCTGATCTGGAGATATATCTGAAACACTACCATTCTGCTGTGCAGAGGATGACTGTTCAATGGGCTGACTCGGCCTAGCACGAGCTGAAAACTGCTCTATTGTCCCTTGCAGGAGTTTCTTTCTTAACTGGAGCAACAGTTCGCCGATTCTTAACAATTTTATTTACTTTAGTGGTAGGTTTTGGGGGAGGAGGCATTTCAAGGCTGGGCTCAATTTCTTCATCAAGTGCCAAGTCTGGGTTAAGTGCAAAAATGCTTTCCAAGTCAATCTCTTTTCCTTTAGTATCCCCATTCTCAATCCATTCAACCGTAATGCTTTCACTGTCTTCGTTTAGGGATGTTACCATAGCTTGGTGTATTCGACCATCGCACCTCTTGATTTCTACATATATTCCTATCTGAATCTTGCCGAATCCGGCTGCCATGCCTCCTGCTGCTATCCCCGCCACCTTGTCAATGCAAGTCAGTTGATATGTTTTGGCCTCAACCGCGTTCATATGGATTAGGTTTAATTTTTTTATTTTGGATAGTGATTATTTTTTCTTTCATGTAATTGGCAAGAGTCCATGAGCTAGTGACGTATGGGATATACAATCCTACCAGGAGGGCCAAAGTTTTCCAAACCTCAAAATGCCTATAAATACACCCCTCACCACACCCACAATTCAGTTTTACAAACTTTGTCTCCTATGGAGGTGGTGATCTGCATTCTTATCGCAGAAAGTGAAGGATCTCTGCAGAAAGAACGGCAGTGTCAGTTAAAAAAAAAAAATTTGCCTGCACTTTTTATTTCTGCCTGCGGGTGTCACTGTTCCATTCTATGTCAATGGAAATATTTGCTACGTTCCTGTCTTCAATTTCCTCTCACTTCCTGATCTTCAGTGCGGTACAGGGAACCGCACATTGCAGAAAAGGTAAGTCAGGGCTTAAAGGGACAGTATACACTCATTTTCATATAACTGCATGAAATAGACACTACTATAAAGAATAAGATGCACAGATACTGATATAAAAATCCAGTATAAAACTGTTTAAAAACTTACTTAGAAGCTTTCAGTTTAGCTTTGTTGAAAAGGTAACTGGAAAGCCCACTGCAAGTGGGAAATAAGACATTCCCCCCCCCCTCCCCCTTCTTTTGCATATGAAAAGACCCTTTACACAAACAGGAGCAAGCTGGAGAAGGTATACATCAGTACTCACATAAAACTTTGGGGCTTGGTTAGGAGTCTGAAAATCTGAGCAATGTTATTTAAAAATAAGCAAAACTAAACATTTTTTTAAAAAAAAAAAAACTTCATGCGCTATATAAATAGATCATCTACAAAACATTTATGCAAAGAAAAATGAGTGTATAATGTCCCTTTAACAAATGTATTCTAGGAGTGTAGGAGCCAACCAAAATACTTTAAAAAAATCTTGGGTGTGTGTGTGTGGGTGTGGTGTGTGTGTATATGGGTGTGTGTGTGTGTCTATATATGTGTGTGTGTGTGTATATATATATATATATATATATATATATATTTCTTTCATGTAATTAGCAAGAGTCCATGAGCTAGTGACGTATGGGATATACATTCCTACCAGGAGGGGCAAAGTTTCCCAAACCTCAAAATGCCTATAAATACACCCCTCACCACACCCACAATTCAGTTTTTACAAACTTTGCCTCCGATGGAGGTGGTGAAGTAAGTTTGTGCTAGATTCTACGTTGATATGCGCTCCGCAGCAAGTTGGAGCCCGGTTTTCCTCTCAGCGTGCAGTGAATGTCAGAGGGATGTGAGGAGTATTGCCTATTTGAATGCAGTGATCTCCTTCTAAGGGGTCTATTTCATAGGTTCTCTGTTATCGGTCGTAGAGATTCATCTCTTACCTCCCTTTTCAGATCGACGATATACTCTTATATATACCATTACCTCTGCTGATTCTCGTTTCAGTACTGGTTTGGCTATCTACTATATGTAGATGAGTGTCCTGGGGTAAGTAAGTCTTATTTTCTGTGACACTCCTAGCTATGGTTGGGCACTTTGTTTATAAAGTTCTAAATATATGTATTCAAACATTTATTTGCCTTGACTCAGAATGTTCAACTTTCCTTATTTTCAGACAGTCAGTTTCATATTTGGGATAATGCATTTTAACATTTTTCTTACCTTAAAATTTGACTTTTTCCCTGTGGGCTGTTAGGCTCGCGGGGGCTGAAAATGCTTCATTTTATTGCGTCATTCTTGGCGCGGACTTTTTTGGCGCAAAAATTCTATTTCCGTTTCCGGCGTCATACGTGTCGCCGGAAGTTGCGTCATTTTTTGACGTTATTTTGCGCCAAAAATGTCGGCGTTCCGGATGTGGCGTCATTTTTGGCGCCAAAAAGCATTTAGGCGCCAAATAATGTGGGCGTCTTATTTGGCGCGAAAAAATATGGGCGTCACTTTTGTCTCCACATTATTTAAGTCTCATTTTTTATTGCTTCTGGTTGCTAGAAGCTTGTTCTTTGGCATTTTTTCCCATTCCTGAAACTGTCATTTAAGGAATTTGATCAATTTTGCTTTATATATATGTTGTTTTTTCTCTTACATATTGCAAGATGTCTCACGTTGCATCTGAGCCAGAAGATACTACAGGAAAATCGCTGTCAAGTGCTGAATCTACCAAAGCTAAGTGTATCTGCTGTAAACTTTTGGTAGCTATTTCTCCAGCTGTTGTTTGTATTGATTGTCATGACAAACTTGTTAAAGCAGATAATATTTCCTTTAGTAAAGTACCATTGCCTGTTGCAGTTCCTTCAACATCTAAGGTGCAGAATGTTCCTGATAATATAAGAGATTTTGTTTCTGAATCCATAAAGAAGGCTATGTCTGTTATTTCTCCTTCTAGTAAACGTAAAAAATCTTTTAAAACTTCTCTCCCTACAGATGAATTTTTAACTGAACATCATCATTCTGATTCTGATGATTCCTCTGGTTCAGAGGATTCTGTCTCAGAGGTTGATGCTGATAAATCTTCATATTTATTTAAAATGGAATTTATTCGTTCTTTACTTAAAGAAGTCCTAATTGCTTTAGAAATAGAGGATTCTGGTCCTCTTGATACTAAATCTAAACGTTTAAATAAGGTTTTTAAATCTCCTGTAGTTATTCCAGAAGTTTTTCCTGTCCCTGATGCTATTTCTGCAGTAATTTCCAAAGAATGGGATAATTTGGGTAATTCATTTACTCCTTCTAAACGTTTTAAGCAATTATATCCTGTGCCGTCTGACAGACTAGAATTTTGGGACAAGATCCCTAAAGTTGATGGGGCTATTTCTACCCTTGCTAAACGTACTACTATTCCTACGTCAGATGGTACTTCGTTTAAGGATCCTCTAGATAGGAAAATTGAGTCCTTTCTAAGAAAAGCTTATCTGTGTTCAGGTAATCTTCTTAGACCTGCTATATCTTTGGCTGATGTTGCTGCAGCTTCAACTTTTTGGTTGGAAACTTTAGCGCAACAAGTAACACATCGTGATTCTCATGATATTATTATTCTTCTTCAACATGCTAATAATTTTATCTGTGATGCCATTTTTGATATCAGAGTTGATGTCAGGTTTATGTCTCTAGCTATTTTAGCTAGAAGAGCTTTATGGCTTAAAACTTGGAATGCTGATATGGCTTCTAAATCAACTTTACTTTCCATTTCTTTCCAGGGTAACAAATTATTTGGTTCTCAGTTGGATTCCATTATTTCAACTGTTACTGGTGGGAAAGGAACTTTTTTACCACAGGATAAAAAATCTAAAGGTAAAAACAGGGCTAATAATCGTTTTCGTTCCTTTCGTTTCAACAAAGAACAAAAGCCTGATCCTTCATCCTCAGGAGCAGTTTCAGTTTGGAGACCATCTCCAGTTTGGAATAAATCCAAGCCGGCTAGAAAGGCAAAGCCTGCTTCTAAGTCCACATGAAGGTGCGGCCCTCATTCCAGCTCAGCTGGTAGGGGGCAGGTTAAGTTTTTTCAAGGAAATTTGGATCAATTCTGTTCACAATCTTTGGATTCAGAGCATTGTTTCAGAAGGGTGCAGAATTGGTTTCAAGTTGAGACCTCCTGCAAAGAGATTTTTTCTTTCCCGTGTCCCAGTAAATCCAGTAAAAGCTCAAGCATTTCTGAAATGTGTTTCAGATCTAGAGTTGACTGGAGTAATTATGCCAGTTCCAGTTCCGGAACAGGGGATGGGGTTTTATTCAAATCTTTTCATTGTACCAAAGAAGGAGAATTCTTTCAGACCAGTTCTGGATCTAAAAATATTGAATCGTTATGTAAGGATACCAACGTTCAAGATGGTAACTGTAAGGACTATCTTACCTTTTGTTCAGCAAGGGAATTATATGTCCACAATAGATTTACAGGATGCATATCTGCATATTCCGATTCATCCAGATCATTATCAGTTTCTGAGATTCTCGTTTCTGGACAAGCATTACCAGTTTGTGGCTCTGCCGTTTGGCCTAGCTACAGCTCCAAGAATTTTTACAAAGGTTCTCGGTGCCCTGCTGTCTGTAATCAGAGAACAGGGTATTGTGGTATTTCCTTATTTGGACGATATCTTGGTACTTGCTCAGTCTTTACATTTAGCAGAATCTCATACGAATCGACTTGTGTTGTTTCTTCAAGATCATGGTTGGAGGATCAATTTACCAAAAAGTTCTTTGATTCCTCAGACAAGGGTAACCTTTCTGGGTTTCCAGATGGATTCAGTGTCCATGACTCTGCCTTTAACAGACAAGAGACGTCTAAAGTTGATTACAGCTTGTCGAAACCTTCAGTCACAATCATTCCCTTCGGTAGCCTTATGCATGGAAATTCTAGGTCTTATGACTGCTGCATCGGACGCGATCCCCTTTGCTCGTTTTCACATGCGACCTCTTCAGCTCTGTATGCTGAAGCAATGGTGCAAGGATTACACGAAGATATCTCAATTAATATCTTTAAAACCGATTGTTCGACACTCTCTAACATGGTGGACAGATCACCATCGTTTAATTCAGGGGGCTTCTTTTGTGCTTCCGACCTGGACTGTAATTTCAACAGATGCAAGTCTCACAGGTTGGGGAGCTTTGTGGGGATCTCTGACGGCACAAGGAGTTTGGGAATCTCAGGAGGTGAGATTACCGATCAATATTTTGGAACTCCGTGCAATTTTCAGAGCTCTTCAGTTTTGGCCTCTTCTGAAGAGAGAATCGTTCATTTGTTTTCAGACAGACAATGTCACAACTGTGGCATACATCAATCATCAAGGAGGGACTCACAGTCCTCTGGCTATGAAAGAAGTATCTCGAATTTTGGTTTGGGCGGAATCCAGCTCCTGTCTAATCTCTGCGGTTCATATCCCAGGTATAGACAATTGGGAAGCGGATTATCTCAGTCGCCAAACGTTGCATCCGGGCGAATGGTCTCTTCACCCAGAGGTATTTCTTCAGATTGTTCAAATGTGGGAACTTCCAGAAATAGATCTGATGGCGTCCCATCTAAACAAGAAACTTCCCAGGTATCTGTCCAGATCCCGGGATCCTCAGGCGGAGGCAGTGGATGCATTATCACTTCCTTGGGAGTATCATCCTGCCTATATCTTTCCGCCTCTAGTTCTTCTTCCAAGAGTAATCTCCAAGATTCTGAAGGAATGCTCGTTTGTTCTGCTGGTAGCTCCGGCATGGCCTCACAGGTTTTGGTATGCGGATCTTGTCCGGATGGCCTCTTGCCAACCGTGGACTCTTCCGTTAAGACCAGACCTTCTGTCACAAGGTCCTTTTTTCCATCAGGATCTGAAATCCTTAAATTTAAAGGTATGGAGATTGAACGCTTGATTCTTGGTCAAAGAGGTTTCTCTGACTCTGTGATTAATACTATGTTACAGGCTCGTAAATCTGTATCTCGAGAGATATATTATAGAGTCTGGAAGACTTATATTTCTTGGTGTCTTTCTCATCATTTTTCCTGGCATTCTTTTAGAATACCGAGAATTTTACAGTTCCTTCAGGATGGTTTAGATAATGGTTTGTCCGCAAGTTCTTTGAAAGGACAAATCTCTGCTCTTTCTGTTCTTTTTCACAGAAAGATTGCTATTCTTCCTGATATTCATTGTTTTGTACAAGCTTTGGTTCGTATAAAACCTGTCATTAAGTCAATTTCTCCTCCTTGGAGTTTGAATTTGGTTCTGGGAGCTCTTCAAGCTCCTCCGTTTGAAACTATGCATTCATTGGACATTAAATTACTTTCTTGGAAAGTTTTGTTCCTTTTGGCCATCTCTTCTGCCAGAAGAGTTTCTGAATTATCTGCTCTTTCTTGTGAGTCTCCTTTTCTGATTTTTCATCAGGATAAGGCGGTGTTGCGAACTTCTTTTGAATTTTTACCTAAAGTTGTGAATTCCAACAACATTAGTAGAGAAATTGTGGTTCCTTCATTATGTCCTAATCCTAAGAATTCTAAGGAGAAATTGTTGCATTCTTTGGATGTTGTTAGAGCTTTGAAATATTATGTTGAAGCTACGAAATCTTTTCGTAAGACTTCTAGTCTATTTGTTATCTTTTCCGGTTCTAGAAAAGGCCAGAAAGCTTCTGCCATTTCTTTGGCATCTTTAATTCATCTTGCCTATGTTGAGTCGGGTAAAACTCCGCCTCAGAGAATTACAGCTCATTCTACTAGGTCAGTTTCTACTTCCTGGGCGTTTAGGAATGAAGCTTCGGTTGACCAGATCTGCAAAGCAGCGACTTGGTCCTCTTTGCATACTTTTACTAAATTCTACCATTTTGATGTATTTTCTTCTTCTGAAGCAGTTTTTGGTAGAAAAGTACTTCAGGCAGCGGTTTCAGTTTGAATCTTCTGCTTATGTTTTTCGTTAAACTTTATTTTGGGTGTGGATTATTTTCAGCAGGAATTGGCTGTCTTTATTTTATCCCTCCCTCTCTAGTGACTCTTGTGTGGAAAGATCCACTTCTTGGGTAGTCATTATCCCATACGTCACTAGCTCATGGACTCTTGCTAATTACATGAAAGAAAACATAATTTATGTAAGAACTTACCTGATAAATTCATTTCTTTCATATTAGCAAGAGTCTATGAGGCCCGCCCTTTTTTTGTGGTGGTTATGATTTTGTATAAAGCACAATTATTCCAATTCCTTATTTTATATGCTTTCGCACTTTATCACCCCACTTCTTGGCTATTCGTTAAACTGAATTGTGGGTGTGGTGAGGGGTGTATTTATAGGCATTTTGAGGTTTGGGAAACTTTGCCCCTCCTGGTAGGAATGTATATCCCATACGTCACTAGCTCATGGACTCTTGCTAATATGAAAGAAATGAATTTATCAGGTAAGTTCTTACATAAATTATGTTATATATATATATATATATGGTGTGTGTGTGTATATGGTGTGTGTGTGTGTGTGTATATGGTGTGTGTGTGTGTGTATATGGTGTGTGTGTGTGTGTGTATATGGTGTGTGTGTGTGTGTGTGTATATGGTGTGTGTGTATGTGTATATGGTGGGTGTGTGTATATGGTGGGTGTGTGTATATGGTGTGTGTGTGTGTGTGTATATGGTGTGTGTGTGTGTGTGTGTGTGTGTGTATGTATGTGTATATATATATATATATATATATGTATATCTATCTATATCTATATCTATCTATATCTATCTCTATATCTATATCGAAAAATATATATATAGTGGATGCGCTGACACTTCCTTGGTGTTATCAACCTGCTTATATTTTTCCCCCTCTAGTTCTTCTTCCAAGAGTGATCTCCAAAATCATCATGGAACAATTGTTTGTGTTGCTGGTGGCTCCAGCATGGCACCACAGGTTTTGGTATGCAGATCTTGTTCGGATGTCCAGTTGCCAACCTTGGCCACTTCCTTTAAGTCCTGACCTACTGTCTCAAGGTCAGTTTTTCCATCAGGATCTCAAATCATTAAATTTGAAGGTATGGAAATTGAACGCTTAGTGCTAAGTCAGAGGTTTCTCTGACTCAGTGATTAATACTATGTTACAAGCTCGTAAATTTGTCTCTAGAAAGATTTATAGAGTTTTGAAGACTTACATTTCATGGTGTTCTTCTCATAAATTCTCTTGGCATTCTTTTAGAATTCCTAGCATTTTACAGTTTCTTCAGGATGGTTTGGATAAGGGTTTGTCTGCAAGTTCTTTGAAAGGACAAATCTCTGCTCTTTCTGTTTTATTTCACAGAAAGATTGCTAAACTTCCTGATATTCACTGTTTTGTACAGGCTTTAGTTCGTATTAAGCCTGTCATTAAATCAATCTCTCCTCCTTGGAGTCTTAATTTTGGTTTTTGGAGCTTTAGAGGCTCCTCCTTTTGAGCCTATGCATTCTTTGGACATTAAACTACTTTCTTGGAAAGTGTTTTTCCTTTTGGCCATTTCTTTTGCTAGAAGAGTTTCTGAGCTATCTGCTCTTTCTTGTGAATCGCCTTTTCTGATTTTTCATCAGGATAAGGCGGTTTTGCGGACTTCATTTACATTTTTACCTAAGGTGGTGAATTCTAACAACATTAGTAGAGAAAGTTTTGTCCCTTCCTTGTGTCCTAATCCTAAGAATTATTTGGAAAGATCCTTACTTTCTTTGGATGTGGTGAGAGCTTTGAAATATTATGTTGAAGCTACTAAAGATTTCTGGAAGACGTCTAGTCTATTTGTTATATTTTCTGGTCCTAGGAAAGGTCAGAAGGCCTCTGCTATTTCCTTGGCTTCTTGGTTAAAGCTTTTGATTCTTCAAGTTTATTTGGTGTCGGGTCAGGCCCCGCCTCAGAATTACAGCGCATTCTACTAGATCAGTCTCCACTTCGTGAGCTTTTAAGAATGAAGCTTCAGTTGATCAGATTTGCAAAGTGGCAACTTGGTCCTCTTTGCATACATTTACTAAATTCTACCTTTTTGATGTATTCGCTTCTTCAGAAGCAGTCTTTGGTAGAAAAGTTCTTCAGGCAGCTGTTTCAGTTTGATTCTTCTGCTGATGTTTTAAGTTTTTCTTTTCATTATGAGAATAACTTATTTTGGGTTGTGGATTATTTTTTCAGCGGAAAATAGCTGTTTGTTTTTATCCCTCCCTCTCTAGTGACTCTTGAGTGGAGTTCCACATCTTGGGTATTGATATCCCATACGTCACTAGCTCATGGACTCTTGCCAATTACATGAAAGAAAACATAATTTATGTAAGAGTTTACCTGATAAATTCATTTCTTTCATATTGGCAAGAGTCCATGAGGCCCACCCTTTTTTATGATGGTTATGATTTTTTTGTATAAAGCACAATTATTTCCAAATTCCTTTGTTGATGCTTTTTACTCCTTTCTTTATCACCCCGCTACTTGGCTATTCATTAAACTGAATTGTGGGTGTGGTGAGGGGTGTATTTATAGGTTTGGGAAACTTTGCCCCACCTGGTAGGATTGTATATCCCATACGTCACTAGCTCATGGACTCTTGCCAATATGAAAGAAATGAATTTATCAGGTAAATTCTTACATAAATTATGTTTTTCTGTATTTTTACTTTTTTATTTTTTGAAGCTTGGGGGATTATTGTTCACACATAGTCTGCCCTCTACATACGCTAAGAAGTATGTGCACATGCTATTTCATGTAAAGCATCACACATGCCATTCTTTGCCAGGCACCTCAATAGTTGTAAGAAAAAATAAGCACTTACAATATGCAAGTGTATTGTGTGAAATTGATATTTAATTAAACAAGCAGGCTAATTTGTGTCAAAACCTGCTACAAAAGTTCCCTATAGGGCAAAAATGGCCTAGAGTCCCAGTGGTCTCAAAGTACTGTCCCTGGGGCCATATGCTGCCCTCAAGATAGTTTAATCTGGCCCTCCATTATTTATTTTCCCACATAATTTTTTTATTTTTTACTGTTCTAAGAGATGTAACAAGTTGATCTATATAGGCACTCACAAGATAACTATAAAGACGAGCTTTGTCCAGTGTAAACTCCCATTATGCACTGCTTGGATAAATGTCACTTTCTTTCATGTAAATGGAAAGAGTCCATGACCTTGTGACGTATGGGACATACATTCTTACCAGGAGGGGCAAAGTTTCCCAAACCTCAAAATGCCTATAAATACATCCCCCACCACACACATACTTCAGTTTTACAAACTTTGCCTCCTTTGGAGTTGGTGAAGTAAGTTGGATGCGTTAGCAGTTCCTTGGTCTTACCAACTTGCTTATATTTTTTCGCCTCTAGTTCTTCTTCCAAGGGTGATCTCCAAGATCGTAATGGAACAATCGCATGTGTTTCTGATAGCACCAGCATGGCATCACAGGTTTTGGTATGCGGATCTTGTCCGGATGTCCAGTTGCCAACTTTGGTCACTTCCTTTAAGGACAGACCTGTCTCAAGGGCTGTTTTTCCATCAGGATCTAAAATCTCTAAATTTGAAGGTATGGAAATTGAATGTTTAGTGCTTAGTCATAGAGGTTTCTTTGACTGAGGGATCAATACTATGTTGAAGGCTCGTAAGTCTGTTTCATGGAAGATTTATTATTGGGTTTGGAAATCCTATATTTCATGGTGTTCTTATAAATTCTCTTGGCATTCTTTTAGAATTTTACAGTTTCTTCAGGACGGTTTGGATAAAGGTTTGTCTGCAAGTACTGTGAAGGACAAATCTCTGCTCTTTCTGTTTTATTTCATAGAAAGATTGCTAAACTTGCTGATATTCACTGTTTTGTTCAGGCTTTAGTCCATATCAAGCCTGTTAAGTCTATTTCTCCTCCATGGAGTCTTAATTTGGTTTTGAAGGTTTTGCAGGCTCCTCCTTTTGAGCCAATGCATTCTTTGGATATTAAATTATTTTCTTGGAAAGTATTCTTCCTTTTGGCTATCTCTTCTGCTAGAAGAGTTTCTGAATTGTCTGCTCTCTTGTGAGTCTCCTTTTCTGATTTTCCATCAGGATAAAGCTGTTTTGCAGACTTAGTTTAAATTTCTTCCTAAGGTTGTGAATTCTAACAACATTAGTAGGGAAATTGTTGTTGTTCCTTCCTTGTGTCCGAATCCTAAGAATTCGCTTGAAAAATCATTACTCTTTGGATGTGGTAAGGGCTTTGAAATACTATGTTGAGGCTACTAAGGATTTCAGGAAGACTTCTAGACTATTTGTCTTTTCTGGTTCTAGGAAAGGTCAAAAAGCCTCTGCCATTTCTTTGGCATCTTGTTTAAAGCTTTTGATTCACAAGGCTTATTTGGAGGCAGGTCAGTCTCTGCCTCAAAGAATTACAGCTCATTCTACTAGATCAGTTGCCACTTCTTGGGCTTTTAAGAATGAAGCTTCAGCTGATCAGATTTGCAAAGCAGCAACTTGGTCTTTTCATACATTTTACTAAATTTTACCATTTCGATGTATTTGCTTCTTCTAAAGCAGTCTTTGGTAGAAAAGTTATTCAGGCAGCTGTCTCAGTTTGATTGTTCGATTGATAAGAACTTATTTTTTGGATTTAATTTCTCAGCGGAAATAGCTGTTTTTATTTTATCCCTCCCTCTCTAGTGACTTCTGTGGACTTCCACATCTTGGGTATTTTATCCCATACGTCACTAGCTCATGGACTCTTGCCATTTACATGAAAGAACTTACCTGATAAATTCATTTTTTTCAATATGGCAAGAGTCCATAAGGCCAACCCTGTTTTTGGTTGTTTTATTTTTGTATAAAAGCACAATTGTATTTTCCAGTTCCTCTTTTTTTTTTGTATGCTTTTTTACTCCTTTTTACACCTCACTACTTGGCTATACGTTAAACTGAAGTATGTGTGTGGTGGGAGGTGTATTTATAGGCATTTTGAGGTTTGGAAAACTTTGCCCCTTCAGGTAGGAATGTATATCCCATACGTCACTAGCTCATGGACTCTTGCCAATATGAAAGAAATGAATTTATCAGGTAAGTTCTTACATAAATTGTTTTCTTATTCAGTTCCAGAATGATCACTTCAACTTGTCGCTTACAAGGTAAGTATACACTGTGTATGTCTGTTATGGACTACAACTCCCACCATGCACTACTACTTGGGTAAATTTCCCTTCTGGTTTCAAGTATATCCACTTCTAGAGCGCTCATTCTGTTCCAAGTGGCCCCCATGGGAGAAGAATACTTGGCCAGTGGCCCCCGGATACAATGAGCTTGATACCCCTGGTAGACAGTTTGACACAGTATCTTTATTTTATTTATTTTTTATATTTTTTTTTTATATATGGAAATAAGCATCCATTTGCTTGAATTAAAGGATTCATATTTTGCTTTTATCTTTGGATAAGCTATATACGTAAAATATCTGACTGATGGTGTTAATTGTTCTAAGAATTGATAAATGAGCTACCTAAGGAAAATTCTAGACCATTGGTTCTCAATCCAAGTGACCTCAAGGCCCAGTATATTTTATCTATCTATATATCTGGCCCTGGACACGTATGGCTAAATTTAAAATGCATTGGTGTCAGTGAGGGAAGAAAACATATACTTTCATTGATGTCAGTGGGAAGGTATCACAAGTGTCTGCTCCTTGTCCCACGCTGTCCTACTGAAATGCTGTACCGTTCTTACAGTGCACATGTGCAATAGTACTCTGACAGGATGTCCGGTATTCCTCATGTGTCGAGTGGAGGGCCTGTCATAGCGTGAAGCGGGGTATGTTAGGACGCGGCCCACCAGCAGGGCTGTTAAGGTTGTGTTGTTGAGGAACCAGGTTCTAGACAAAACACTGTTCTCTGTCTACATTGACTTTGTAGGACTGATGTTGACAAATTTGTTATGATTTAGAACCTATTTAGAATAAGGAGCGAGTCAAACATTTTGTATGAGTGAGGATATGATATTCTTTAAGTAATTAGAAAAAAATATATAGTTTACGAGTTTTTTTTTTTTTTGTGTGTGTGTTTTTCTTTTTAAAAGCAATTTCCTTACTAAGATAGGGAGAGCCCACGGCTTCATTCCTTACTGTTGGGAAATACAACACTTGGCCAAAAGGAGGAAGCAAAGACACCGCAGCCAAAGTCTTAAATATCCCTCCCACTTCCTCATTACCCCAGTCATTCTTTGCCTTTAGTCACAATAGGAGGTGGCAGAGAAGTGTCAGAAGATCCGTTGAGTCCTGAAAAAGGGTATCTGCCCTTCGAGATATGACTGGAGTTTTAAGTAGTCATGTCAAGAGTATTGATGAAAGTTAGAGTCTGGAAATGCAGGAAAAGTTTTTCTGCAAAACCATCCAAACTGCTGCTAAGGGCTCCTAAGCAGTCAGAGTTGACAAGTTTCACTGCCTGCTTTCTCTCACTCAAGTCCATGTCGGGAGCACTGCTATTAGTGTCACACTTGAGAGGCTGTGTTCTTGGTAGGATCCAGGGTTAATTTCCACTGAAGGGGGTTTATTGAACAGTTGGGGTTAATTAATCCGTGTAATTATTTACATGCTGCTTTGATTCCCCCAACCCCCCCCCCCCCTGGTCTTGTAGACTGTTTTTGGCTGGAACAAACAGGTTTCACTTTCGTTTTTGAAAGTGTTTCACAGCTCCTATTACTTGCTGTACTTGTAATAACAAGGGAAGTACTGTCTTGCACTCCATGTGACCAGGTGTGGTCTATGTTAATGTCCTCTATTCTGGCTGAGACTTGAACCTGAGGAGAGTGTTTCCTCTGTTTACTGTCTGGGTCTAGAGGTGGCGAGTGCCCCAGCCATTGAGAGTATAAAGGTGCAGTTTTCTATAGTAAAAAACAAAAAAAGTTTTTATTTTTGTTCTTCTGTGGGTATAACTTAAGATATGGAGGACTCTGACATGTTAGAAGGTACTCTTTCTGTACTAAATCATCTGTTAATACAGTTAGGAGGCCGTGGTTTTCCTGCCTACTCACTTTTGTTCCACATGCCTTAACACAGTTATAAAGTCTTAGAAGGGAGACAAGCCTTAGTCCCTCTTAACCATCTACCTCTCAAGATTCGGCATCCTGTGAGATTACTACCCTTGCTACATTATGCACTCCACATGCAGTTACATCTAATCCTCCATTCCGAGGGGGCCTTCTTCCTGAGGACTTTGCCGTGCAGTTACAAACGGCGGTGTCTGCGGTCCTCAGTGCATTACCTCGCTCTAACAAATGCAAGAGAAAGGTTAAACATAGCTCTCCTGACCCGGAGTCATCTATATATTTTTCAGATTTAGCTATTATGTCCCAGTTATCCGATGATGAGTTAACCTCTGTAGCTTCAGAGGATGAACTTTCTGGGTTGGAGTCCTAAGCGTCTAAGCCTCCTACTGCGGAGGAACCGTCCTTTAGATGTAAAATTGAGCACTTGCGTTAAGAAGCCCGCCGAAAACAAATCGGCATGAAGGGGCGGCCCCCAATCTGGGATCGGATTTTGTATGGGGCAAACTTTCTCTTCCAGATGCCTGGTTCAAGGACGTACAGGATCCATGGGTCCTGGAGAGGTGGTATCTCAGGAATACAAGATAGGCTTCAAATCTCATCCACCATGGGGCAGATTCCTTCTCTCGAATTTACTTGACCTGAAAAGTGTAATGCTTTTTTAAGGTGTGTTCGGGATCTATCCTCTTTAGGAGTTGTTGTCCCGGTGCCTATCGAAGAAAGTTTGGGGTTTTATTCAAACCTTTTCATGGTCCCAAAGGAGGGAAATTTCCGCCCAATTCTTGACCTAAAGTGCTTAAGCAAATTTCTCAGTGTCAAGATGGAGACAATAAGGTCCATCCTTCCTTTAATTCAGGAAGGCCAGTTTATGACCACTATAGATCTGAAGGACGCTTACCTTTATGTTCCAAAACACTTTCAGTTCCTGAGGTTTGCATTCCTGGACCAGTACTTCCAGTTCACTGCCCTTCTTTTTGGCCTAGCTACTGCTCCAAGAATCTTTTATGAAGGTTCTGGGGGCTCTTCTAGCTGTTGCCAGAGCTCAGAGTATTGCAGTAGACCCATACTTGGACGATAATCTGGTGCAAGCACCATCCTTTTGTCTTGTGGAAGAATTCTCGGAGTCCCTTCTCAGTCTTCTTTGATCACATGTATGGAAAATAAACTTGGAAGAGAGTTTTCTTATCCCAAGTACCAGGGTGGAATTCCTGAATACTATAATAGACTCCATATCCATGAGGATATTTCTCAGACCAGAGACGTTGCAAGCTAACTTTGGCATGTCTTGCCCTCCAGACCTCCTTGAGTCTCTCGGTGGCTCAGTGTATGGAGGTGATTGGTCTCATGGTGTCCTGCATGGACATCATTCCTTTTGACAGGTTCCGTCTCAGATATTTTACAACTGTGCATGCTGAGGCAGTGGATCCATGGTCATTCAGATCTTTCTCAACAGATTTTATTAGCCTGTCTAGAGAATCGCTCTCTTGGTGACTCTGTCCCGAGGGTCATGCTTCTTAAGGACCATCCTGGAAGATTGTGACTATGGACGCAAGCCTATTTGGATGGGTAGCTGTTTGGGGTGCCAGGAAGGCACAGGGGTTGTGGACTCAGGAGCAGTCCTCCCTCCCAATCAATATTTTGGAACTACGGGCAATCTTCAAGGCCTTGAAGGCTTGGTCACTTCTGGATTTGTCCCAGTTTATCAGGTTCCAAAGAGACAATATAACCTCTGTGGCTTACAGCAACCATCTGGGGGGAACGAGAAGTTCCTTGGCTATAAAGGAAGTATCTCAGATTCTGGAGTAGGCGGAGGCCCACAGCTGTTTGCTGTCAGCGATCCACCTTCTGGGTATGGACAACTGGGAAGCACATTTTCTCAGCAGGCAATCCTTCCATCCATGGGAATGGTCTCTCCACCCCGAGGTGTTTGCAGAGATATGCAGCAAGTGGGGAACGTCGGAGACAGATCTCATGGCGTCCCGTCTCAATACCAAGCTACACAGGTACGGGTTGAAGGATCTCCAAGTGGATCTAATAAATGCACTAGCAGTGCCCTGGAGGTTCAAACTTATATATTTTCCTCCATTAACGCTTCTTCCTCGAGTGGTGGCCCGAATCAAGCAGGAGCGGGTATCTGTAATCCTGATTGCTCCATCGTGGCCTCGAATGTCATGGTTCGCGGATCTAGTGGAGATGTCCTCATCTTCTCTGTTGAAGTTACCTTGTCACAGAGACCTGCTGATACAAGGTCCATTTGTTCATCAAAATCTAGATTCTCTGAGGCCGACTGCGTGGAGTTTAAACACTTAGTCTTAGCCAAGAGAGGTTTCTCTGAGAGTGTCATTGATACTCTTATTGAAGCTCGTAAATCGGTTTTATTGCACTAGAGACTGGCTGAGCTTCCAGACCTGCAGTCCTTTTAAGGATCGGATTAGGATCAGACCTGTGTTTAGATCTGGGGCTCCTCCTTGGAGCCTAAATCTTGTTCTTTGGGTTTTGCAACAGGTTCCGTTTGAGCCTCTGCATTCCGTTGACATTAAATTGTTATCTTGGAAGGTTCTCTTTTTATTGGCTATTGCCTCTGCGCACAGAGTTTGAGATCTCTGCTTTGCAATGTTAGCCCCCTTATCTGATTTTTAATGCAGATTAGGCCATTTTATGTACTAAATTAGGTTTTCTTCCTAAGGTTGTGTCAGATCGCAACATCAATCCAGGAGATTGTGGTTCCTTCCTTGTTTCCTAATCCTTCATCGAAGGAACACTTTCTTCACAATTTGGATGTGGTTTACGCCTTCATTCTTCCTCTTTGTTGCCTTTTCGGGAAAGCGTAAGGGGCAGAAGGCTACTTTGACTTCCCTATCTTTTTGGTTAAGGAGTGTCATCCGCTTAGCTTACGAGACAGTGGGACATCGTCCTCCTGAGAGGATAACCGCTCATTCCACAAAAGCAGTGACTTCGTATTGGGCCTTTAAGAACAAGGCCTCTATGGATCAGATTTGTAAGGCGGCTACCTGGTCCTCCTTACATACTTTTTCAAAATTTTACAAGTATGATGTTTCTGCTTCAGCGGAAGCAGCTTTCGAGAGAGAAGTTTTGCAGGCTGTGGTGCCCTCAAAATAGGGTCCGCCTCTTCTTTTTTGTTCCCTTTCATTATTCATTGTGTCCTCTGGAGCTTGGGTATAGTTTTTCAAACAGTAAGGAATGAAGCCATGGACTCAACCTATCTTAGGAAGGAAAACAATTTATGCTTACCAGATATATTCCTTTCCTTCCGGATAGGGAGAGTCCACGGCCCCCGTCCGTTTTTTCTTGTCTATGGGCGGTCCCCTATTTTTTTTTTTTTTTATTCTAATGGCATCATTTATACCCTAATGTTTCTCCTACTTTTCCTTGTTCCCTCGGCAGAATGACTGGGGTAATGAGAAAGTGGGAGTGATATTTAAGCCTTTGGCTGGGGTGTCTTTGCCTCCTCCTCTTGGCCAGGTGTTGTATTTCCCAACAGTAAGGAATAAAGCCGTGGACTCTCCCTATCCGGAAAGAAAGGAATTTATCTGGTAAGCATACATTATGTTTTTCATTGTATCTTTGGCCTGTTAAATAAATATAATAATTTTTTACTTTTTCAAGAACTTCAAAACATGAATTCCATTTATTCTATGCAGTATTTTTTTAAATGTATTTCTCTTTTTTAATTATAGGACAGTGTGGATAAGACTACAACTTGCTCCCAGAGTACCTTGGAGAGAGGATATAATTCTAAACGTATATCACTAAATCCAGGTAAGAAATAATGGAAAGTTTTGAGAGAAAAATAGTTTGTATCATTATGTAAATTGTTATCCCTACTCTTGTTTTGTTTTTTTCTACTTTTGAAAACTTTTTTTTTTTGTAAAATGCTCCTAAGTTGTTGACCTTTTAGGCCCAAGAACAGACTGCAGACATTGCTGCAAAATGTAGCGTAACCAAATGCTTCTTGTAGTTATTGCACTGTTTCTCAAGCTGCCATGGAGGAATTTTATCCTGCTCTTATATGCAGAACCTCAACTCATTGACATTTTAAGATGTTGTGAAGAACCTGAGAGGAAGGGCTCATACTTGAAAACCTACAGGACTAGATTTGTTACCAGTACATTTAAAAACTTTACAACTTCTGAACTGTTTTTTTGTACAGATGTGCTTGTTTGTTTAGGATCAGTATCTTGTTTCATGATGTGAAACAAGATACTGACATTTTCTTCAATGCTGTCCAGTTCTCTAGGTTTTGATACCGCAAAGCATTCTCAAAGTTCTCAAACTATAACACTGCCACCATTTCTCCAACATTGGTGTGTCCGGCCCACGGCTTCATCCTTACTTGTGGGATATTCTCTTCCCCTACAGGAAATGGCAAAGAGAGCACCCAGCAAGAGCTGTCCATATAGCTCCCCCTCTGGCTCCGCCCCCCAGTCATTCTCTTTGCCGCTCTGAACAAGTAGCATCTCCACGGGGATTGTAAAGAGTATGTGGTGTTAGTTGTAGTTTTTTATTCTTCTATCAAGAGTTTGTTATTTTAAAATAGTGCCGGTTTGTACTATTTACTCTAAACAGAAAAAGATGAAGAGTTCTGTTTAAAGAGGAGTATGATTTTAGCAGCAGTAACTAAAATCAATTGCTGTTCCCACGCAGGACTGTTGAGCCCAGAGAACTTCAGTTGGGGGGAACAGTTTGAAGACTTTTCTGCTCAAGGTATGATCAGTCATATGTCTAACAAGACATGTTAATGCTAGAAGACTGTCAGTTTTTCCCTTAAGGGGTAAGTAAGCCATTTTCTTAGACTCATAACAGATTAAGACTTACAAATGGGCTCTACACTGGTTGACACTATTGTGGGCTAAATCGATTGTTTTATTTAATATTTTAATGGCATTTAGAGTGTTTTGTGCACTTAAAAGCACTTTTGGGAACGGTTTTTTTCGCCTGGCATTTACTTAGACGGCTATTTCAGTCAGGAAGGCCCCTTCACTCTGGTATGCAGAGGAAGGAGGCCCCGTTTTCGCGCCTCAATTGCGCAGTTTACTTCCATGGCAGTGCATGCAGCTTCATGTGAGGGGTCCTGTGGCATACAAAAACGGACTCTGGAAGGTTTATTTCATTGCTGAATAACTCTCAGGGAAGGTATAAAGCCGCAGCAAGGCTGTGGCTGTGATTGTGGTGTACTAAAATTGTCTAATTGAACAAATAGCTCCGGTTTGCTCATTTTAAGGGTTAAAGTCTTGAAACTTGGTGTGCAATACTTTCAAGGCATTAGGACTCTGGGGTAAAAATTTTGTTAAAATCGGACATTGCCTTCATTGTTTTTCTTTATATCAGAAATAAAGTGTGCCTGTTTATTATTTAAAGGGACAGTAACGCTTTTCTTTAAAAACGCTTTTATTGCATTATTAGCCTGCCAAATCCTGTCTAACATGTCTATACCCTCAGATGGCTTATGTTCTGTGTGTATGAAAGCCAAGGTGGTTCCCCCAATTAATGTATACGCAAATTGTGTCATAGCGTCCAAACAAAGTATGGACAGTACTGCCACATTGAATAAGATTGCCCAAGATGATTCTTCTAATGAAGGTAGTGGGGATAGTTCTTCATCCTCTCCTTCTGTGTCAACACCAGTTTTGCCCGCGCAGGCGATACCTAGTACATCTAGCGCGCCAATGCTTGTTACTATGCAACAATTAACAGCAGTAATGGATAATTCTATAGCAAATCTGTTATCCAAACTGCCATCCTACCCTAGAAAGCGCGACAGCTCAGTTTTAAATACAGAAGATGAGCAGGTTGGCGCTGAGGACAATTTATCAGTTATACCCTCACATCAATCTGAATTGGCAGTGAGGGAGGGCCTGTCTGAGGGGGAAATTTCTGATTCAGGAAAAGTTTCTCAGCAGGCAGACACTGATGTCGTAACATTTAAATTTAAGTTAGAACATCTCCGTGCCCTGCTTAAGGAGGTCCTAACTACTCTTGATCACTGTGATTCTTTGGTAATTCCAGAGAAATTGTGCAAGATGGACAAATTCTTAGAGGTCCCAGTGCACGCTGATGCCTTTCCGATACCCAAGCGGGTGGTAGATATAGTGATTAAGGAGTGGGAAAAGCCAGGTATACCTTTTGTTCCACCTCCTATATTCAAGAAAATGTTCCCCATTGTTGACCCCAGAAGGGACGCATGGCAAACGGTTCCTAAGGTTGAGGGGGCAGTGTCAACGTTAGCTAAGCGCACAACTATTCCTATTGAGGACAGTTGCGCTTTTAAAGATCCTATGGATAAAAAATTGGAAGGATTGCTAAAAAAGATATTTGTTCAGCAAGGTTTCCTGCTTCAACCAATCTCGTGCATTATTCCTGTCACCACGGCAGCGTATTTTTGGTTCGAGGAACTAGAAAATTCGCTCCAAAAAGAGACTCCATATGATGAAGTCATGGACAGAATTCACGCACTAAAGTTGGCTAATTCCTTTATTTTGGATGCCGCTTTCCAATTGGCTAAGTTAGCGGCGAAAAATTCAGGGTTTGCAATAGTGGCGCGCAGAGCGCTTTGGCTAAAATCCTGGTCGGCGGATGTGTCGTCCAAGAATAAATTGCTTAATATTCCTTTCAAGGGTAAGACCCTTTTCGGGCCGGAATTGAAAGAAATTATTTCAGACATTACTGGTGGAAAGGGACATGCCCTCCCACAGGATAGGCCTTTCAAGGCTAAGAACAAATCTAATCCTTTCGCAATTTCAGGAACGGACCGAATCCTAACTCTGCGGCCTCCAGACAAGAAGGCAACTCTTCCCAGCCTAAGCCAGCATGGAAACCATTGCAAGGCTGGAACAAGGGTAAACAGGCCAAGAAGCCTGCTGCTGCTACCAAGACAGCATGAAGGGGTAGCCCCCGATCCGGGACCGGATCTAGTAGGGGCAGACTTTCTCTCTTCGCTCAGGCTTGGGCAAGAGACGTTCCGGATCCCTGGGCACTAGAAATAGTCTCTCAGGGGTATCTTCTAGAGTTCAAGGAACTTCCTCCAAGGGGAAGGTTCCACATGTCTCGCTTATCTTCAGACCAGATAAAGAGACAGTCATTCTTACATTGCGTAGGAGACCTATTAAAAATGGGAGTGATAAACCCAGTTCCAACAGCGGAACAAGGTCTGGGTTTTTACTCAAACCTGTTTGTAGTTCCCAAAAAAGAGGGAACTTTCAGGCCAATTCTGGATCTAAAAATTCTAAACAAATTCCTCAGAGTTCCATCATTCAAAATGGAAACCATTCGGACAATTTTACCAACAATCCAGGAGGGTCAATATATGACTACCGTGGACTTAAAGGATGCGTACCTGCATATTCCTATCCACAAAGATCATCATCAGTTCCTGAGATTCGCCTTTATGGACAAACATTACCAGTTCGTGGCTCTTCCGTTCGGTTTAGCCACTGCTCCCAGAATCTTCACAAAGGTGCTAGGGTCCCTTCTAGCGATTCTACGACCGAGGGGCATTGCTGTAGCACCTTACCTAGACGACATTCTAATCCAAGCGTTGTCTCTTTCCAAAGCAAAGGCTCATACAAACATTGTTCTAGCCTTTCTCAGATCTCACGGGTGGAAGGTGAACGTAGAAAAGAGTTCCCTGTCTCCGTCAACAAGAGTTCCCATTTTGGGAACAATAATAGATTCTTTAGAAATGAAGATCTTCCTGACAGAGGTTAGAAAGTCGAAGCTTCTAAACGCTTGTCAAGTTCTTCACTCTATTCTTCAGCCTTCCATAGCTCAGTGCATGGAAGTAGTAGGATTGATTGTTGCAGCAATTGACATAGTTCCTTTTGCTCAAATTCATCTAAGACCATTACAACTGTGCATGCTCAATCAGTGGAATTGGTGCTATGCAGACTTGTCTCCCCAGATTCAAGTAGACCAGGTAACCAGGGATTCTCTCCGCTGGTGGTTGTCTCACGATCACCTGTCTCAGGGAATGAGTTTCCGCAGACCAGAATGGGTCATTGTCACGACCAACGCCAGCCTCTTAGGCTGGGGTGCGGTCTGGGACTCTCTGAAACTCAAGGTCTATGGTCTCGAGAAGAGTCTCTTCTTCCGATAAACATTTTAGAACTGAGAGCGATATTCAATGCGCTCCTGGCGTGGCCTCGCCTAGCAAAGGCCAAATTCATAAGGTTCCAGTCGGACAACATGACGACTGTAGCGTACATCAATCATCAGGGGGGAACAAAGAGTTCCTTAGCGATGAGAGAGGTATCCAAGGTCATCAAATGGGCGGAGGATCACTCCTGCCACCTATCTGCAATTCACATCCCAGGAGTGGACAACTGGGAGGCGGATTATTTGAGTCGTCAGACTTTTCATCCGGGGGAGTGGGAACTCCACCCGGAGGTTTTTGCCCAGTTAACTCAGCTATGGGGCATTCCAGATATGGATCTGATGGCGTCTCGACAGAACGCAAAGGTTCCTCGATACGGGTCCAGATCCAGGGATCCCAAGGCGACACTGGTGGATGCATTAGTGGCTCCTTGGTCGTTCAACCTAGCTTATGTATTTCCACCGTTGCCTCTCCTTCCCAGGCTGGTAGCCAGGATCAAACAGGAGCAGGCCTCGGTAATTCTAATAGCCCCTGCGTGGCCACGCAGGACTTGGTATGCAGATCTGGTGAATATGTCATCGGCTCCACCATGGAAGCTACCTTTTGAGGCAGGATCTTCTAGTACAAGGTCCGTTCGAACATCCAAATCTAGTCTCTCTCCAACTGACTGCTTGGAAATTGAACGCTTGATTCTATCTAAGCATGGGTTTTCAGATACAGTCATAGATACTCTGGTTCAAGCCAGAAAACCTGTAACTAGGAAGATTTACCATAAGATATGGCAAAAATATATCCGTTGGTGTGAATCCAAGGGATTCCCTTGGAGTAAAATTAAAATTCCTAGGATACTTTCCTTTCTCCAAGAAGGTCTGGATAAAGGTTTGTCAGCTAGTTCCTTAAAAGGACAGATATCTGCTCTGTCTGTTTCTCCAACATAGGTGTGTCCGGTCCACGGCGTCATCCTTACTTGTGGGATATTCTCTTCCCCAACAGGAAATGGCAAAGAGCCCAGCAAAGCTGGTCACATGATCCCTCCTAGGCTCCGCCTACCCCAGTCATTCTCTTTGCCGTTGTACAGGCAACATCTCCACGGAGATGGCTTAGAGTTTTTTAGTGTTTAACTGTAGTTTTTTATTATTCAATCAAGAGTTTGTTATTTTAAAATAGTGCTGGTATGTACTATTTACTCAGAAACAGAAAAGAGATGAAGATTTCTGTTTGTATGAGGAAAATGATTTTAGCAACCGTTACTAAAATCCATGGCTGTTCCACACAGGACTGTTGAGAGGAATTAACTTCAGTTGGGGGAACAGTGAGCAGTCTCTTGCTGCTTGAGGTATGACACATTCTAACAAGACAATGTAATGCTGGAAGCTGTCATTTTCCCTATGGGATCCGGTAAGCCATGTTTATTAAGATAGTAAATAAGGGCTTCACAAGGGCTTATTAAGACTGTAGACTTTTTCTGGGCTAAATCGATTCATTATTAACACATATTTAGCCTTGAGGAATCATTTAATCTGGGTATTTTGATAAGATTATATCGGCAGGCACTGTTTTAGACACCTTATTCTTAGGGGCTTTCCCAAATCATAGGCAGAGCCTCATTTTCGCGCCGGTGTTGCGCACTTGTTTTTGAGAGGCATGACATGCAGTCGCATGTGTGAGGAGCTCTGATACATAGAAAAGACTTTCTGAAGGCGTCATTTGGTATCGTATTCCCCTTTGGGCTTGGTTGGGTCTCAGCAAAGCAGATACCAGGGACTGTAAAGGGGTTAAAGTTAAAAACGGCTCCGGTTCCGTTATTTTAAGGGTTAAAGCTTCCAAATTTGGTGTGCAATACTTTTAAGGCTTTAAGACACTGTGGTGAAATTTTGGTGAATTTTGAACAATTCCTTCATATTTTTTCGCAATTGCAGTAATAAAGTGTGTTCAGTTTAAAATTTAAAGTGACAGTAACGGTTTTATTTTAAAACGTTTTTTGTACTTTGTTATCAAGTTTATGCCTGTTTAACATGTCTGAACTACCAGATAGACTGTGTTCTGAATGTGGGGAAGCCAGAGTTCCTTCTCATTTAAATAAATGTGATTTATGTGACAATGACAATGATGCCCAAGATGATTCCTCAAGTGAGGGGAGTAAGCATGGTACTGCATCATTCCCTCCTTCGTTTACATGAGTCTTGCCCACTCAGGAGGCCCCTAGTACATCTAGCGCGCCAATACTCCTTACTATGCAACAATTAACGGCTGTAATGGATAATTCTGTCAAAAACATTTTAGCCAAAATGCACACTTATCAGCGTAAGCGCGACTGCTCTGTTTTTGATACTGAAGAGCATGACGACGCTGATAATAATGGTTCTGAAGGGCCCCTAAACCAGTCTGATGGGGCCAGGGAGGTTTTGTCTGAGGGAGAAATTACTGATTCAGGGAACATTTCTCAACAAGCTGAACCTGATGTGATTACGTTTAAATTTAAGTTGGAACATCTCCGCATTCTGCTTAAGGAGGTATTATCCACTCTGGATGATTGTGACAAGTTGGTCATCCCAGAGAAACTATGTAAAATGGACAAGTTCCTAGAGGTCCCGGGGCTCCCAGAAGCTTTTCCTATACCCAAGCGAGTGGCGGACATTGTAAATAAAGAATGGGAAAGGCCCGGTATTCCTTTCGTCCCTCCCCCCATATTTACAAAAATTGTTTCCTATGGTCGACCCCAGAAAGGACTTATGGCAGACAGTCCCCAAGGTCGAGGGAGCGGTTTCCACTTTAAACAAACGCACCACTATACCCATAGAAGATAGTTGTGCTTTCAAAGATCCTATGGATAAAAAATTAGAAGGTTTGCTTAAAAAGATGTTTGTTCAGCAGGGTTACCTTCTACAACCAATTTCATGCATTGTCCCTGTCGCTACAGCCGCGTGTTTCTGGTTCGATGAGCTGGTAAAGGCGGTCGATAGTGATTCTCCTCCTTATGAGGAGATTATGGACAGAATCAATGCTCTCAAATTGGCTAATTCTTTCACCCTAGACGCCACTTTGCAATTGGCTAGGTTAGCGGCTAAGAATTCTGGGTTTGCTATTGTGGCGCGCAGAGCGCTTTGGTTGAAATCTTGGTCAGCTGATGCGTCTTCCAAGAACAAGCTACTTAACATTCCTTTCAAGGGGAAAACGCTGTTTGGCCCTGACTTGAAAGAGATTATCTCTGATATCACTGGGGGTAAGGGCCACGCCCTTCCTCAGGATCGGCCTTTCAAGGCCAAAAATAAACCTAATTTTCGGCCCTTTCGTAGAAACGGACCAGCCCAAAGTGCTACGTCCTCTAAGCAAGAGGGTAATACTTCTCAAGCCAAGCCAGCTTGGAGACCAATGCAAGGCTGGAACAAGGGAAAGCAGGCCAAGAAACCTGCCACTGCTACCAAGACAGCATGAAATGTTGGCCCCCGATCCGGGACCGGATCTGGTGGGGGGCAGACTCTCTCTCTTCACTCAGGCTTGGGCAAGAGATGTTCTGGATCCTTGGGCGCTAGAAATAGTCTCCCAAGGTTATCTTCTGGAATTCAAGGGGCTTCCCCCAAGGGGGAGGTTCCACAGGTCTCAGTTGTCTTCAGACCACATAAAAAGACAGGCATTCTTACGTTGTGTAGAAGACCTGTTAAAAATGGGAGTGATTCATCCTGTTCCATTAGGAGAACAAGGGATGGGGTTCGACTCCAATCTGTTCATAGTTCCCAAAAAAGAGGGAACGTTCAGACCAATCTTAGATCTCAAGATCTTAAACAAGTTTCTCAAGGTTCCATCGTTCAAAATGGAAACCATTCGAACAATTCTTCCTTCCATCCAGGAAGGTCAATTCATGACCACGGTGGATTTAAAGGATGCGTATCTACATATTCCTATCCACAAGGAACATCATCGGTTCCTAAGGTTCGCATTCCTGGACAAGCATTACCAGTTCGTGGCGCTTCCTTTCGGATTAGCCACTGCTCCAAGGATTTTCACAAAGGTACTAGGGTCCCTTCTAGCTGTGCTAAGACCAAGGGGCATTGCTGTAGTACCTTACTTGGACGACATTCTGATTCAAGCGTCGTCCCTTCCTCAAGCAAAGGCTCACACGGACATCGTCCTGGCCTTTCTCAGATCTCACGGATGGAAAGTGAACGTGGAAAAGAGTTCTCTATCTCCGTCAACAAGGGTTCCCTTCTTGGGGACAATAATAGACTCCTTAGAAATGAGGATTTTTCTGACAGAGGCCAGAAAAACAAAACTTCTAGACTCTTGTCGGATACTTCATTCCGTTCCTCTTCCTTCCATAGCGCAGTGCATGGAAGTGATAGGTTTGATGGTAGCGGCAATGGACATAGTTCCTTTTGCGCGCATTCATCTAAGACCATTACAACTGTGCATGCTCAGTCAGTGGAATGGGGACTATACAAACTTGTCTCCGAGGATACAAGTAAATCAGAGGACCAGAGACTCACTCCGTTGGTGGCTGTCCCTGGACAACCTGTCACAAGGGATGACCTTCCGCAGACCAGAGTGGGTCATTGTCACGACCGACGCCAGTCTGATGGGCTGGGGCGCGGTCTGGGGATCCCTGAAAGCTCAGGGTCTTTGGTCTCGGGAAGAATCTCTTCTACCGATAAATATTCTGGAACTGAGAGCGATATTCAATGCTCTCAAGGCTTGGCCTCAGCTAGCGAGGGCCAAGTTCATACGGTTTCAATCAGACAACATGACAACTGTTGCGTACATCAACCATCAGGGGGGAACAAGGAGTTCCCTGGCGATGGAAGAAGTGACCAAAATCATTCTATGGGCGGAGTCTCACTCCTGCCACCTGTCTGCTATCCACATCCCAGGAGTGGAAAATTGGGAAGCGGATTTTCTGAGTCGTCAGACATTGCATCCGGGGGAGTGGGAACTCCATCCGGAAATCTTTGCCCAAGTCACTCAACTGTGGGGCATTCCAGACATGGATCTGATGGCCTCTCGTCAGAACTTCAAAGTTCCTTGCTACGGGTCCAGATCCAGGGATCCCAAGGCGGCTCTAGTGGATGCACTAGTAGCACCTTGGACCTTCAAACTAGCTTATGTATTTCCGCCGTTTCCTCTCATCCCCAGGCTGGTAGCCAGGATCAATCAGGAAAGGGCGTCGGTGATCTTGATAGCTCCTGCGTGGCCACGCAGGACTTGGTATGCAGATCTGGTGAATATGTCATCGGCTCCACCATGGAAGCTACCTTTGAGACGAGACCTTCTTGTTCAAGGTCCGTTCGAACATCCGAATCTGGTCTCACTCCAGCTGACTGCTTGGAGATTGAACGCTTGATCTTATCGAAGCGAGGGTTCTCAGATTCTGTTATCGATACTCTTGTTCAGGCCAGAAAGCCTGTAACTAGAAAGATTTACCACAAAATTTGGAAAAAATATATCTGTTGGTGTGAATCTAAAGGATTCCCTTGGGACAAGGTTAAGATTCCTAAGATTCTATCCTTCCTTCAAGAAGGATTGGAAAAAGGATTATCTGCAAGTTCCCTGAAGGGACAGATTTCTGCCTTGTCTGTGTTACTTCACAAAAAGCTGGCAGCTGTGCCAGATGTTCAAGCCTTTGTTCAGGCTCTGGTTAGAATCAAGCCTGTTTACAAACCTTTGACTCCTCCTTGGAGTCTCAACTTAGTTCTTTCAGTTCTTCAGGGGGTTCCGTTTGAACCCTTACATTCCGTTGATATTAAGTTATTATCTTGGAAAGTTTTGTTTTTGGTTGCAATTTCTTCTGCTAGAAGAGTTTCAGAATTATCTGCTCTGCAGTGTTCTCCTCCTTATCTGGTGTTCCATGCAGATAAGGTGGTTTTACGTACTAAACCTGGTTTTCTTCCAAAAGTTGTTTCTAACAAAAACATTAACCAGGAGATTATCGTACCTTCTCTGTGTCCGAAACCAGTTTCGAAGAAGGAACGTTTGTTGCACAATTTGGATGTTGTTCGCGCTCTAAAATTCTATTTAGATGCTACAAAGGATTTTAGACAAACATCTTCCTTGTTTGTTGTTTATTCCGGTAAAAGGAGAGGTCAAAAAGCAACTTCTACCTCTCTCTCTTTTTGGATTAAAAGCATCATCAGATTGGCTTACGAGACTGCCGGACGGCAGCCTCCCGAAAGAATCACAGCTCATTCCACTAGGGCTGTGGCTTCCACATGGGCCTTCAAGAACGAGGCTTCTGTTGATCAGATATGTAGGGCAGCGACTTGGTCTTCACTGCACACTTTTACCAAATTTTACAAGTTTGATACTTTTGCTTCTTCTGAGGCTATTTTTGGGAGAAAGGTTTTGCAAGCCGTGGTGCCTTCCATCTAGGTGACCTGATTTGCTCCCTCCCATCATCCGTGTCCTAAAGCTTTGGTATTGGTTCCCACAAGTAAGGATGACGCCGTGGACCGGACACACCTATGTTGGAGAAAACAGAATTTATGTTTACCTGATAAATTACTTTCTCCAACGGTGTGTCCGGTCCACGGCCCGCCCTGGTTTTTTAATCAGGTCTGATAATTTATTTTCTTTAACTACAGTCACCACGGTATCATATGGTTTCTCCTATGCAAATATTCCTCCTTAACGTCGGTCGAATGACTGGGGTAGGCGGAGCCTAGGAGGGATCATGTGACCAGCTTTGCTGGGCTCTTTGCCATTTCCTGTTGGGGAAGAGAATATCCCACAAGTAAGGATGACGCCGTGGACCGGACACACCGTTGGAGAAAGTAATTTATCAGGTAAACATAAATTCTGTTTTTGTTACACAAACGTCTGGCAGCAGTGCCAGATGTACAGGCGTTTGTACAGGCGTTAGTTAGAATCAAGCCTGTTTACAGACCCATGACTCCTCCTTGGAGTCTAAATTTAGTTCTTTCAGTTCTTCAGGGGGTTCCGTTTGAACCCATGCATTCCATAGATATTAAGTTACTATCTTGGAAAGTTCTGTTTTTGGTTGCTATTTCTTCTGCTAGAAGAGTTTCTGAATTATCTGCTTTGCAATGTACTTCTCCCTATCTGGTATTCCATACAGATAAGGTAGTTTTACGTACCAAGCCTGGTTTTCTTCCAAAGGTCGTTTCCAACAGGAATATTAACCAGGAAATAGTTGTTCCTTCTCTGTGTCCGAATCCAGTTTCAAAGAAGGAACGTTTGTTACACAATCTAGATGTGGTCCGTGCTTTAAAGTTCTACTTAGAAGCAACAAAGGATTTCAGACAGACATCATCCTTGTTTGTTGTGTATTCTGGTAAGAGGAGAGGGCAGAAAGCTACTGCTACCTCTTTCTTTTTGGCTGAAAAGCATCATCCGATTGGCTTATGAGACTGCCGGACGGCAGCCTCCTGAAGAATTACAGCTCATTCTACTAGAGCTGTGGCTTCCACATGGGCTTTCAAGAACGAGGCTTCTGTTGATCAGATCTGTAAGGCAGCGACTTGGTCTTCTCTGCATACTTTTGCCAAATTTTACAAATTCAATACTTATGCTTCTTCGGAGGCTATTTTTGGGAGAGAGGTTTTGCAAGCCGTGGTGCCTTCCGTTTAGGTAACCTGGTTTGCTCCCTCCCTTCATCCGTGTCCTAAAGCTTTGGTATTGGTTCCCACAAGTAAGGATGAAGCCGTGGACCGGACACACCAATGTTGGAGAAAACAGAATTTATGCTTACCTGATAAATTTCTTTCTCCAACGGTGTGTCCGGTCCACGGCCCGCCCTGGTTTTTAATCAGGTTTGAAAAATGTCTTTCTTTATACACTACAGTCACCACGGCACCCTATAGTTTCTCCTTTTTCTCCTAACCGTCGGTCGAATGACTGGGGGGCGGAGCCAGAGGGGGAGCTATATGGACAGCTCTTGCTGGGTGCTCTCTTTGCCATTTCCTGTAGGGGAAGAGAATATCCCACAAGTAAGGATGAAGCCGTTGACCGGACACACCGTTGGAGAAAGAAATTTATCAGGTAAACATAAATTCTGTTGTTTTTTTTTACTATTTGTATGGAGTTGTTATAGGGACATCAAACACTAAATCAAAGTGAAGGTGCATTTTGATGAATTAGTGCCCAGTTTTTAATAAACCTATTAAAAACAACTTTTATTCATCAAAATTGACATTTCACTGTTTTCTTCAAACACTTACCTTTTAATCCTGAATGCAGCTCCAGCGATACCCCCGCCCGTCAGAATCCTCTGCAGACGTCAGAAATGACGAATTGGGCTTCCTCCAATCACAGCTTCCCCCCGGGGAATCTTGGCCTGATGCAACGCTGTGATTGGGGGAAGCAGGATTTGTCATTTTGGACCTGCGGAGACGGCCTGCGACGGGCGGAGGAAGTGCTGGAGCGGCTGCCAGGATTAAAAGTTAAGTTTTTGAAGAAAACAGTGAAATGTCTATTTTGATTAATTAAAGTGCCCTTGTTTTTAATAGGTTTATTTAAAAACCGGGCACTAATTAATCAAAATGGACCTTCACTTTAATGCTAGATAGAATGATGCATTCAAATCGATTTGTCTGAGAGTAACATGTAGATGTATTATTTTTTTTTTGTTTCATTAACTGTTTAAAACTTTACACTTATCTTGGCAATATTTAGTGTCTATAAAACAATGGGAGGGCTGCCATGTTGTAACTTAGGTTACATTCTCTGCTGTGGTCAATTAGGGACAGTTATAAATAAGTCACTAGAGTGAGCAGCCAATGGCTGTTTGGAATATAACAGTGTTCTGCACTTCCATTGCTAATAGGAACTGAAAAGCTCACAATTTCAGAATTGAATTACAGGAAAAGTGGACAAAATAATGAAAGCATATTGCAAAGTTTTATTTAAATATATACGATTTACCATTTTATATTTCCATCTCAAAGTGTTTAATGTCCTTTCAATGTGGAATGCAGTGTCCACAATTCTTTTACTCATCTGTCTATAAATGTTGCAGAGCGCATGAATATTATCAAAGGTACTTTATAGAAAATGTGAATCCATCATTGTCACTAAAAACTGACATTTACTGTTCCAGGGCTATATTATTTTTTTTTTCTTTTAATTATTTTCTTCTTACACGGTTAGAGTCCACAGCTGTATTCATTACTTTTGGGAATTCAGAACCTGGCCACCAGGAGGAGGCAAAGACACCGCAGCCAAAGGCTTAAATACCTCCTACATTTCCCTCATCCCCCAGTCATTCTTTGCCTTTCGTCACAGGAGTTTGGCAGAGAAGTGTCAGAAGATGAAGATAGTTTCTTATGGAGGGTAGTACTCTTCGAAATGGGAGTGGAGTTTTAAGTAATCCTGTCAGCCTCTCAGTAAGAGCATGGATGCAGGTTAGAGTCCGGAGATGCAGGGAGAGTCTTACTGCAAAACCATCCCAACTCATGTTAACAGCTCCTAGGCAATCTGCATTGACGAGTTTCATTGCCTGCCTTTATTCACTCAAGTCCATGTTAGAAGCGAGGCTACTATCTGTCACACTTGAAGGGCTGTGTTCCTGTTCCACGGCGTAGATTCCGGTAAGATCGTTTCATTTTATTTCTATGTGAATGTAATGTTAACGAAAGAAGTCAGGGTCCTTGCCGGCATGAGGTCATGGGGCTGGATTCTGGTACTAGGACACTGTATCTCCCTTTTTGGGGTGTGTTCCTCCTTTAGGGAAGGGAGCTGTGTAGGGGTCCTGGAACCCAAGCATGTAGTTTTTCTGTCATGGGTTCGTGGTAGCATGCCAGCTTTAAGTAACGGTCACAGTTGTTCTCCCGTGGGTTTTGTTTACTCTTAGTCCCCTCCTTCCTCTCTCTGAGGTCTGGTTCGGAGAATTTTGTATTCTTTGTCTTTGGGCGTTGCCAGCCTTTTTGGGCTGGGTCTGTTACCTCGGAGTGGGGTTCGGTGATCTGATTGCTCTGTCTTTACTGTGTACTTTCAGTTGTTCTTGTTCTCCTACCTTCGGTGGGGGGTTCTCGGTGTCCATCCCTCCACTGGTTGCATTTGCTGCTGCCGTTGGATGCTCTTCTAGGGTCCGGATTTATTCCTGGACGGGAGTTGACGATATTTTTCGGCATTTCTCTGTGGGATGGTGTCCCACGATGGCTTAGGGTCAGCTTTTCTGCCTTGAGGCTGGAGCCCGTGAGTTCTTGTTCAGAGGTGGCTCTGTGTTCTCACAGAGAGCCTTTTTTATCTGCTTAGGCAGTAAGGTTTCTTTCATGTAATTAGCAAGAGTCCATGAGCTAGTGACGTATGGGATATACATTCCTACCAGGAGGGGCAAAGTTTCCCAAACCTTAAAATGCCTATAAATACACCCCTCACCACACCCACAAATCAGTTTTACAAACTTTGCCTCCTATGGAGGTGGTGAAGTAAGTTTGTGCTAGATTCTACGTTGATATGCGCTCCGCAGCAGGTTGGAGCCCGGTTTTCCTCTCAGCGTGCAGTGAATGTCAGAGGGATGTGAGGAGAGTATTGCCTATTTGAATGCAATGATCTCCTTCTACGGGGTCTATTTCATAGGTTCTCTGTTATCGGTCGTAGAGATTCATCTCTTACCTCCCTTTTCAGATCGACGATATACTCTTATATATATATACCATTACCTCTGCTGATTTTCGTTTCAGTACTGGTTTGGCTTTCTACAAACATGTAGATGAGTGTCCTGGGGTAAGTAAGTAAGCTTATTTTCTGTGACACTCTAAGCTATGGTTAGGCACTTTTTTATAAAGTTCTAAATATATGTATTCAAACATTTATTTGCCTTGACTCAGGATGTTCAACATTCCTTATTTTCAGACAGTCAGTTTCATATTTGGGATAATGCATTTGAATCAATCATTTTTTCTTACCTTAAAAAATTTGACTTTTTCCCTGTGGGCTGTTAGGCTCGCGGGGGCTGAAAATGCTTCATTTTATTGCGTCATTCTTGGCGCAGACTTTTTTGGCGCAAAATATTTTTTTCCGTTTCCGGCGTCATACGTGTCACCGGAAGTTGCGTCATTTTTTGACGTTTTTTTGCGTCAAAAGTGTCGGCGTTCCGGATGTGGCGTCATTTTTGGCGCCAAAAGCATTTAGGCGCCAAATAATGTGGGCGTCTTATTTGGCGCTAAAAAATATGGGCGTCTTTTTTTGTCTCCACATTATTTAAGTCTCATTATTTATTGCTTCTGGTTGCTAGAAGCTTGTTCACTGGCATTTTTTTCCCATTCCTGAAACTGTCATTTAAGGAATTTGATCAATTTTGCTTTATATGTTGTTTTTTCTATTACATATTGCAAGATGTTCCACGTTGCAACTGAGTCAGAAGATACTTCAGGAAAATCGCTGCCCGGTGCTGGAGCTACCAAGCTAAGTGTATCTGCTATAAACTTTTGGTATCTGTTTCTCCAGCTGTTGTTTGTATTGCATGTCATGACAAACTTATAAATGCAGATAAAATTTCCTTTAGTACTGTTACATTACCTGTTGCTGTTCCGTCAACATCTAATTCTCAGAGTGTTCCTGATAACATAAGAGATTTTATTTTTAAATCCATTAAGAAGGCTATGTCTTATTTCTCCTTCTAGTATACATAAAAGTCTTTTAAAACTTCTCTTTTTTCAGATGAATTTTTAAATGAACATCATCATTCTGATACTGATAATGGTTCTTCTGGTTCAGAGGTTTCTGTCTCAGAGGTTGATGCTGATAAATCTTCGTATTTGTTCAAGATGGAATTTATTCGTTCTTTACTTAAAGAAGTATTAATTGCATTAGAAATAGAGGATTCTGGTCCTCTTGATACTAAATCTAAACGTTTAAATAAGGTTTTTGAATCTCCTGTAGTTATTCCAGAAGTGTTTTCTCTCCCTGATGCTATTTCTGAAGTAATTTCCAGGGAATGGAATAATTTGGGTAATTCATTTACTCCTTCTAAAACGTTTTAAGCAATTATATCCTGTGCCATCTGACAGATTAGAGTTTTTTAGCGGATGTTGCTGCAGCTTCAACTTTTTGGTTAGAAGCTTTAGCGCAACAAGTAACAGATCATAATTTTATAGCATTATTATTATTCTATAACATGCTAATAATTTTATTTGTGATACCATCTTTTGATATCATTAGAGTTGATGTCAGGTATATGTCTCTAGCTATTTTAGCTAGAAGAGCTTTATGGCTTAAAACTTGGAATGCTGATATGTCTTCTAAGTCTACTTTGCTATCCCTTTCTTTCCAGGGTAATAAATTATTCGGTTCTCAGTTGGATTCTATTATCTCAACTGTTACTGGAGGGAAGGGAACTTTTTTACCAAAGGATAAAAAATCTAAGGTAAATTTAGGTCTAATAATCATTTTCGTTCCTTTCCTCACAACAAAAGCCTGATCCTTCATCCTCAGGAGCGGTATCAGTTTGGAAACCATTTCCAGTTTGGAATATATCCAAGCCTTATAGAAACCCAAAGCCAGCTCCTAAGTACCCATGAAGGTGCGGCCCTCATTCCAGCTCAGCTGGTATGGGGCAGATTAAGTTTTCTTCAAAGAAATTTGGATCAATTCCGTTTACAATCTCTGGTTTCAGAACATTGTTTCAGAAAGGTACAGAATTGGCTTCAAGTTAAGGCCTCCTGCAAAGAGATTTTTTGTTTTTGAGAACAGCATGGCATGCAGCTGCATGTGTGTGGAGCTCTGATACATAGAAAAGTCTTTCTGAAGGCATCATTTGGTATCGTATTCCCCTTTGGGCTTGGTTGGGTCTCAGCAAAGCAGATTCCAGGGACTGTAAAGGGGTTAAATATAAAAACGGCTCCGGTTCCGTTATTTTAAGGGTTAAAGCTTCCAAATTTTGGTGTGCAATACTTTTAAGGCTTTAAGACACTGTGGTGAAATTTTGGTGAATTTTGAACAATTCCTTCATACTTTTTCGCAATTGCAGTAATAAAGTGTGTTCAGTTTAAAATTTAAAGTGACAGTAACGGTTTTATTTTAAAACGTTTTTTGTGCTTTGTTATCAAGTTTATGCCTGTTTAACATGTCTGAACTACCAGATAGATTGTGTTCTGACTGTGGGGAAGCCAAGGTTCCTTCTCATTTAAATAGATGTGATTTATGTCATAAAAAATTTAGTAAAAATGATGCCCAAGATGATTCCTCAAGTGAGGGGAGTAAGCATGGTACTGCATCATCCCCTCCTTCGTCTACACCAGTCTTGCCCATACAGGAGGCCCCTAGTACATCTAGCGCGCCAATACTCCTTACTATGCAACAATTAACGGCTGTAATGGATAATTCTATCAAAAACATTTTAGCCAATATGCCCACTTATCAGCGAAAGCGCGACTGCTCTGTTTTAGAAAATACTGAAGAGCATGAGGACGCTGATGATATTGTTTCTGAAGGGCCCCTACACCAGTCTGAGGGGGCCAGGGAGGTTTTGTCTGAGGGAGAAATTTCAGATTCAGGAAAAATTTCTCAACAAGCTGAACCTGATGTGATTACTTTTAAATTTAAGTTGGAACATCTCCGCGCTCTGCTTAAGGAGGTGTTATCCAATTTGGATGATTGTGATTATCTGGTCATTCCAGAAACACTATGTAAAATGGACAAGTTCCTAGAGGCCCCGGGGCCCCCCGAAGCTTTTCCTATATCCAAGCGGGTGGCGTACATTGTTAATAAAGAATGGGACAGGCCCGGTATACCTTTCGTACCTCCCCCCATATTTAAGAAATTGTTTCCTATAGTCGACCCCAGAAAGGACTTATGGCAGACAGTCCCCAAGGTCGAGGGGGCGGTTTCTACTCTAAACAAGCGCGCCACTATACCCATAGAAGATAGTTGTGCTTTCCAAGATCCTATGGATAAAAAATTAGGTTTGCTAAAAAAGATGTTTGTTCAGCAAGGTTACCTTCTACAACCAATTGCATGCATTGTCCCTGTCACTACAGCCGCGTGTTTCTGGTTCGATGAGCTAGAAAAGGCGATTATTAGTAATTCTTCTTCTTATGAGGAGATTATGGACAGAATTCGTGCTCTTAAATTGGCTAATTCTTTCACCCTAGACGCCACCTTGCAATTGGCTAGGTTAGCGGCGAAAAATTCTGGGTTTGCTATTGTGGCGCGCAGAGCGCTTTGGTTAAAATCTTGGTCAGCGGATGCGTCTTCCAAGAACAAATTGCTTGACATTCCTTTCAAGGGGAAAACACTGTTTGGCCCTGACTTGAAAGAGATTATCTCTGATATCACTGGGGGCAAGGGCCACGCCCTTCCTCAGGATAGGTCTTTCAAGGCCAAAAATAAACCTAATTTTCGTCCCTTTCGCAGAAACGGACCAGCCCCAAGTGCTACGTCCTCTAAGCAGGAGGGTAATACTTCTCAAGCCAATCCAGCCTGGAGACCTATGCAAGGCTGGAACAAAGGAAAGCAGGCCAAGAAACCTGCCACTGCTCCCAAGACAGCATGAGATGCGGGCCCCCGATCCGGGACCGGATTTGGTGGGGGGCAGACTCTCTCTCTTCACTCAGGCTTGGGCAAGAGATGTTCTGGATCCTTGGGCGCTAGAAATAGTCTCCCAAGGTTATCTTCTGGAAGTGATTCATCCTGTTCCATTAAGAGAACGAGGGATGGGGTTCTACTCCAATCTGTTCGTAGTTCCCAAAAAAGAGGGAACGTTCAGACCAATCTTAGATCTCAAGATCCTAAACAAGTTTCTCAAGGTTCCATCGTCCAAAATGGAAACCATTCGAACAATCCTTCCATCCAGGAAGGTCAATTCTTGACCACGGTGGATTTAAAGGATGCGTATCTACATATTCCTGTCCACAAGGAACATCATCGGTTCCTAAGGTTCGCATTCCTGGACAAACATTACCAGTTCGTGGCGCTTCCTTTCGGATTAGCCACTGCTCCAAGGATTTTCTCAAAGGTACTAGGGTCCCTTCTGGCGGTGCTAAGACCAAGGGGCATTGCTGTAGTACCTTACTTGGACGACATTCTGATTCAAGCGTCGTCCCTTCCTCAAGCAAAGGCTCACACGGACATAGTCCTGGCCTTTCTCAGATCTCACGGATGGAAAGTGAACGTGGAAAAGAGTTCTCTATCTCCGTCGACAAGAGTTCCCTTCTTGGGAACAATAATAGACTCCTTAGAAATGAGGATTTTTCTGACAGAGACCAGAAAAACAAAACTTCTAAGCTCTTGTCGGATACTTCATTCCGTTCCTCTTCCTTCCATAGCGCAGTGCATGGAAGTGATAGGTTTGATGGTAGCGGCAATGGACATAGTTCCTTTTGCGCGCATTCATCTAAGACCATTACAACTGTGTATGCTCAGTCAGTGGAATGGGGACTATACAGACTTGTCTCCGAAGATACAAGTAAATCAGAGGACCAGAGACTCACTCCGTTGGTGGCTGTCCCTGGACAACCTGTCACAAGGGGTGACCTCCCGCAGACCAGAGTGGGTCATTGTCACGACCGACGCCAGTCTGATGGGCTGGGGCGCGGTCTGGGGATCCCTGAAAGCTCAGGGTCTTTGGTCTCGGGAAGAATCTCTTCTACCGATAAATATTCTGGAACTGAGAGCGATATTCAATGCTCTCAAGGCTTGGCCTCAGCTAGCGAGGGCCAAGTTCATACGGTTTCAATCAGACAACATGACGACTGTTGCGTACATCAACCATCAGGGGGGAACAAGGAGTTCCCTGGCGATGGAAGAAGTGACCAGAATCATTCAATGGGCGGAGACTCGCTCCTGCCACCTGTCTGCAATCCACATCCCAGGAGTGGAAAATTGGGAAGCGGATTTTCTGAGTCGTCAGACATTGCATCCGGGGGAGTGGGAACTCCATCCGGAAATCTTTGCCCAAATCACTCAACTGTGGGGCATTCCAGACATGGATCTGATGGCCTCTCGTCAGAACTTCAAGGTTCCTTGCTACGGGTCCAGATCCAGGCATCCCAAGGCGACTCTAGTAGATGCACTAGTAGCACCTTGGACCTTCAAACTAGCCTATGTATTCCCGCCGTTTCCTCTCATCCCCAGGCTGGTAGCCAGGATCAATCAGGAGAGGGCGTTGGTGATCTTGATAGCTCCTGCGTGGCCACGCAGGACTTGGTATGCAGATCTGGTGAATATGTCATCGGCTTCACCATGGAAGCTACCTTTGAGACGAGACCTTCTTGTTCAAGGTCCGTTCGAACATCCGAATCTGGTCCCACTCCAGCTGACTGCTTGGAGATTGAACGCTTGATCTTATCAAAGCGAGGGTTCTCAGATTCTGTTATTGATACTCTTGTTCAGGCCAGAAAGCCTGTAACTAGAAAAATTTACCACAAAATTTGGAAAAAATATATCTGTTGGTGTGAATCTAAAGGATTCCCTTGGGACAAGGTTAAGATTCCTAAGAGTCTATCCTTCTTTCGAGAAGGATTGGAAAAAGGATTATCTGCAAGTTCCCTGAAGGGACAGATTTCTGCCTTGTCTGTGTTACTTCACAAAAAGCTGGCAGCTGTGCCAGATGTTCAAGCCTTTGTTCAGGCTCTGGTTAGAATCAAGCCTGTTTACAAACCTTTGACTCCTCCTTGGAGTCTCAACTTAGTTCTTTCAGTTCTTCAGGGGGTTCCGTTTGAACCCTTACATTCCGTTGATATTAAGTTATTATCTTGGAAAGTTTTGTTTTTGGTTGCAATTTCTTCTGCTAGAAGAGTTTCAGAATTATCTGCTCTGCAGTGTTCTCCTCCTTATCTGGTGTTCCATGCAGATAAGGTGGTTTTACGTACTAACCTGGTTTTCTTCCAAAAGTTGTTTCTAACAAAAACATTAACCAGGAGATAGTCGTGCCTTCTCTGTGTCCGAAACCAGTTTCGAAGAAGGAACGTTTGTTGCACAATTTGGATGTTGTTCGCGCTCTAAAATTCTATTTAGATGCTACAAAGGATTTTAGACAAACATCTTCCTTGTTTGTTGTTTATTCTGGTAAAAGGAGAGGTCAAAAAGCAACTTCTACCTCTCTCTCTTTTTGGATTAAAAGCATCATTAGATTGGCTTACGAGACTGCCGGACGGCAGCCTCCTGAAAGGGTCACAGCTCCTTCCACTAGGGCTGTGGCTTCCACATGGGCCTTCAAGAACGAGGCTTCTGTTGACTTTCCCGTGTCCCAGTAAACCCAGCAAAGGCTCAGCATTTCTGAATTTTTTTTTTTCAGATCTAGAGTTGGCTGGAGTAATTGTTCCAGTTCTGGAACAGGGGCTGGGGTTTTATTCTATCTCTTCATTGTACCAAAGAAGGTCAATTCCTTCAGACCAGTTCCGGATCTATCAATATTGAATCGTTATGTAAGGATACCAACATTCAAGATGGTAACTGTAGGACTATCCTGCCTTTTGTTTAGCAAGGGCATTATATGTCTACAATAGATTTACAGGATGCATATCTGCATATTCCGATTCATCCAGATCACTTTTAGTTTCTGAGATTCTCTTTTTAGACAAGCATTACCAGTTTTGTGGCTCTACCGTTTGGCCTAGCATCAGCTCCAAGAATTTTTTCAAAGGTTCTCGGTGCCCTTCTGTCTGTAATCAGAGAACAGGGTATTGTGGTATTTCCTTATTTTGGACGATATCTTGGTACTTGCTCAGTCTTCACATTTTCGCAGAATCTCATACGAATCGACTTGTGTTGTTTCTTCAAGATCATGGTTGGAGGATCAATTTACCAAAAAGTTCATTGATTCCTCAGACAAGGGTAACCTTTTTAGGTTTCCAGATAGATTCAGTGTCTATGGCTCTGTCTTTGTCAGACAAGAGAAGTCTAACATTGATATCAGCTTGTCAAAACCTTCAGTCACAATCATTCCCTTTGGTAGCCTTATGCATGGAAATTTTAGGTCTTATGACTGCCGCATCGGATGCGATCTCCTTTGCTCGTTTTCACATGCGACCTCTTCAGCTCTGTATGCTGAACCAATGGTGCAGGGATTACACAAAGATATCTCAATTAATATCTTTAAACCGATTATACGACACTCTCTGACGTGGTGGACAGATCACCATCGTTTAGTTCAGGGGGCTTCTTTGTTCTTCCGACCTGGACTATAATCTCAACAGATGCAAGTCTTTCAGGTTGGGGAGCTGTATGGGGGTCTCTGACGGCACAAGGGGTTTGGGAATCTCAGGAGGTGAGATTACCGATCAATATTTTGGAACTCCGTGCAATTTTCAGAGCTCTTCAGTCTTGGCCTCTTCTGAAGAGAGAGTTGTTCATTTGTTTTCAGATAGACAATGTCACAACTGTGGCATACATCAATCATCAAGGAGGGACTCACAGTCCTCTGGCTGAATCCTTGGGCGGAATCCAGCTCCTGTCTAATCTCTGCGGTTCATATCCCAGGTATAGACAATTGGGAAGCGGATTATCTCAGTCGCCAAACGTTGCATCCGGGCGAATGGTCTCTTCACCCAGAGGTATTTCTTCAGATTGTTCAATTGTGGGAACTCCCAGAAATAGATCTGATGGCTTCTCATCTAAACAAGAAACTTCCCTGGTATCTGTCCAGATCCCGGGATCCTCGGGCGGGGGCAGTGGATGCATTATCACTTCCTTGGAAGTATCATCCTGCCTATATCTTTCCGCCTCTAGTTCTTCTTCCAAGAGTATTCTCCAAGATTCTAAGGAATGCTCGTTTGTCCTGCTGGTAGCTCCAGCATGGCCTCACAGGTTTTGGTTTGCGGATCTTGTCCGGATGGCCTCTTGCCAGCTGTGGACTCTTCCGTTAAGACCAGACTTTCTGTCACAAGGTCCTTTCTTCCATCAGGATCTCAAATCCTTAAATTTTAAGGTATGGAGTTTGAATGCTTGATTCTTGGTCAAAGAGGTTTCTCTGACTCTGTGATTAATACTATGTGACAGGCTCGTAAATCTGTATCTAGAGAGATATATTATAGAGTCTGGAAGACTTATATTTCTTAGTGTCTTTCTCATCATTTTTCTTGGCATTCTTTTTGAATACCGAGAATTTTTCAGTTTCTTCAGGATGGTTTAGATAAAGGTTTGTCCGCAAGTTCCTTGAAAGCACAAATCTCTGCTCTTTCTGTTCTTTTTCACAGAAAGATTGCTAATCTTCCTGATATTCATTGTTTTGTACAAGCTTTGGTTCGTATAAAACCTGTCATTAAGTCAATTTCTCCTCCTTGGAGTTTGAATTTGGTTCTGGGGGCTCTTCAAGCTCCTCCTTTTGAACCCATGTATTCTTTGGTCATTAAATTACTTTCTTGGAAAGTTTTGTTTCTTTTGGCCATCTCTTCTGCCAGAAGAGTCTCTGAATTATCTGCTCTTTCTTGTGAGTCTCCTTTTCTGATTTTTCATCAGGATAAGGCGGTGCTGCAAACTTCTTTTGAATTTTTTACCTAAGGTTGTGAATTCTAACAACATTAGTAGAGAAATTGTGGTTCCTTCATTATGTCCTAATCCTATGAATTCTAAGGAGAAATCATTGCATTCTTTGAATGCTGTTAGAGCTTTGTATTATTATGTTGAAGTTACTAAGTCTTTCCGAAAGACTTCTAGTCTATTTGTCATCTTTTCCGGTTCTAGAAAAGGCCAGAAAGCTTCTGCCATTTCTTTGGCATCTTGGTTGAAATCTTTAATTCATCATGCCTATGTCGAGTCGGGTAAAACTCCGCCTCGAAGGATTACAGCTCATTCTACTAGGTCAGTTTCTACTTCCTGGGCGTTTAGGAATGAAGCTTCGGTTGATCAGATTTGCAAAGCAGCAACTTGGTCCTCTTTGCATACTTTTATTAAATTCTACCATTTTGATGTGTTTTCTTCTTCTGAAGCAGTTTTTGGTAGAAAAGTACTTCAGGCAGTGGTTTCAGTTTGAATCTTCTGCTTATGTTTTCATTAAACTTTATTTTGGGTGTGGATTATTTTCAGCAGGAATTGGCTGTCTTTATTTTATCCCTCCCTCTCTAGTGACTCTTGCGTGGAAAGATCCACATCTTGGGTAGTCATTATCCCATACGTCACTAGCTCATGGACTCTTGCTAATTACATGAAAGAAAACATAATTTATGTAAGAACTTACCTGATAAATTCATTTCTTTCATATTAGCAAGAGTCCATGAGGCCCACCCTTTTTTTGTGGTGGTTATGATTTTTTTTGTATAAAGCACAATTATTCCAATTCCTTATTTTTTATGCTTTCGCACTTTTTTCTTATCACCCCACTTCTTGGCTATTCGTTAAACTGATTTGTGGGTGTGGTGAGGGGTGTATTTATAGGCATTTTAAGGTTTGGGAAACTTTGCCCCTCCTGGTAGGAATGTATATCCCATACGTCACTAGCTCATGGACTCTTGCTAATATTAAAGAAATGAATTTATCAGGTAAGTTCTTACATAAATTATGTTTTTTTTTTTTCTTTCAATCGTTGTCTGCATTCTCCGAAATTTTTTCGTTCCTGATATGGTTTTCCTACCGAGGTTTGTCTAGTTAAGCGGTTGTGTCTGCTAGACTTTGGTATAGTGGGAAGCTTGTGGCTTCCTTGGAGCACAGTAAGTTATATGGTGCTGTGTCGTGGATCTTTGTTCTTCCTTGTGATCACTCTTTCATGGGTGTAGAGTTACTCTCTGGCCCTTGTTCTTCTAGGGAGTTAATTTCCTTGGGGGGTGGTCTTATAGCAACCTTGGGTTCGCTTTCGTCATTTTGAGTTTTTTTTCTTACCCTAGTTGGTGGTCCTTTCAATCTCTTGTTGGGTCCTCTGTTCTTCCCCTCAGGGGGTAGATGGAGGTTCTCTTCCTTCGGATCGGGGTATGTTTCATGGGAGCCGAGAGCCTGCAGGGCTTAATTACTTGGAGGCCTTGTGCGCAATGGAATTTAGGGATTCTGAGTGGTCTCTAGCACAGCTTTGCTTGTTGTTTAACTGATGGGCAGTTACTTAGTCCTTTCAGGTTTTTACCCCTTGTTTTCTAGTGATAGTTTTTTTTTTTTTATTGAGTGTTGGGTAATTTCAGGCTGTGGTGCCCTTCGAAGGTGCCGCCTTCTGTACTCGCCCTTTGTTTGCATTCAAATGCTTGGGTATTGTTTTCCCAAAAGTAATGAATACAGCTGTGGACTCTACCTGTTTAAGAAGAAAAACTTAAATTATGCTTACCTGATAATTTTCTTTTCTTCAGACAGGAAGAGTCCACAGCTCCCCGCCCGCGTTTTTTATCTATAGGGTGGCCGTATTTTTTATTTTTATTTTTTTCTTCTGGTACCTTTTTCACCCTGATATTTCTCCTACTGCTCCTTGTTCGCTTGGCAGAATGACTGGGGGATGAGGGAAGTGGGGGAGGTATTTAAACCTTTGGCTTGGGTGTCTTTGCCGCCTCCTGGTGGCTAGGTTCTGAATTCCCAAAAGTAATAAATGCAGCTGTGGACTCTTTCCGTCAGAAGAAAATAAAATTATCAGCTAAGCATAATTTAAGTTTTTTTTAATATATGTACTAGGACAGCCTCTTGGTTATACCCCCCCTGCCAAAGGAACATTGTCTCTGATGGTTAGATGGAACCTCAGAGGTGTAGAAATTTATTTGTAATCCTTTCTAGACTGATGTGCATTATCAGCTGTTTTACAGAGTGGTTCAAGCAATTTTGATATGGAATGATGTAGCATTGATATGTGTGTGTGCTCACAACTTCAGTTTGATTGTAGTGGTCATAGTCTGTATCTTATATTGCTGTTAAACAAAAATATAACAAACTGCAGCACCATATCAGAGAAGAATTTGACAAAACAAAGCTGCATTTTTATTGCAAAAAACTTTTTTTTTAATTTAATTTTTGTATTTATCTTTCAATTGATTACCTGATCACCAAGAATAAAGGGGATCTTACTACACAATCACAAATGAAATAAAATCCACAAAAATGTGGTATGAATGTGCAATTGTGCTATCACCCTGCAGAGGGAAAAATAGGCATATGAGAAGCCCCCACTTATTTCTTCCCTTAAAGGGATACGGAACCCTATTAATTTTTCTTCGTTCTCTTGCTATCTTTATTTGAAAAAGAAGGCATCTAAGCGGTTTTTTGGTTCAGGACTCTGGACAGCACATTTTTATTGGTGTTAAATTATCCACTAATCGGCAAAAACAACCCAGGTTGTTCACTAAAAATAGACCGGCATCTAAACTTACTTTCTTGCATTTCAAATAAAGATACCAAGAGAATGAAGAAAATTTGATAATAGAAGTAAATTAGAAAGTTGCTTAAAATGTCATGCTCTATCTGAATCATGAAAGAAAAAAATTGGGGTTCAGTGTCCCTTTAAGGTGGTTTAGCAGTGATTGTGTCTTTATTTAACTTGGACAATATTCCTTACCTCCACTGTATAACATATAGATTTTATTTATACATATGTTTATAGGTACTGAAATGCAGCTCATTACCTTCAAGTTATTGTTCAAGCTCACATAACTGATTTTTGAGTATGTTATACAAGAATATCTACACCTCAATTACCTAGTCTCTTAACTTGTATTTCAAACAAAGCATGATAATCTACTTTAAGAAGTAAAGTTGCAGTTTCTGGTAAAGTAGACAGAATCCGTATATAAAAATAGAGTGGGATTCCACGCTGGATGCACCTACTTAATAAATCTATCTTAAACAAAATAATATCACCAATTCCCTTTTTAATCATGCCAATTGTAGTCTTTGAACACAGGGACTGCCAGTTGCTTCCTATTCAGATAATCCCCAATAGTGGAATCAAATTTCAAATCTGGAACAATCAAATAGTGTGCTCCAATGTTATAGAATATATAAATCTATGTATGAAAAATCTTGCGCACACACAAGATACTGTACTCGCAATATTAATTGCATTCACAAGTGCAAGTTAGGCAGACTGAACTATTTTATAGAGCGGTCCAGCTAGCTAATAACCAATGAAGACGTAAATCACAAATCTGAAATATACATGCAGAAGAAATAGTGCAGTATATTACTGTATTTTTATATCCACAGACATAGAAGCTTCCAATCCAGCTTATTTCCATGTCTGATGTCTCTCGTCTAAAGTCTTCTGCGATAACCGGAATCCTCAAAGTAGAATAATCACTCAAACAAACATATAAAAAAAAGAGTGGTCAGTTTGCTGTGGTAACCTTATGGATCACTGCTCTGCAGGCGAATGGGTTTGCATTGTGTCTGTTGCAGCTATTGCACATTGGATGTGTGTTAGCATGCTAATTCCTTAGGGGGATTCCTTCCAAGTTCATCTGAGCTGGAGATTGATCTCTCCTTTAGCCTGTGGTTTTGTGTCTTGTGGGCAGGTGCTCTGCTTTTTTAGCCCCATCTCTTTTGTTAGGGTGGGGGGCTTATTCTCCTTCTTATGGAGGTGTGGTCCATTTTCTTAGGGATTCTCTTGGATTCAGGAGGTTGGAACTGGGAATTAACCTTTCTGAGAGGGTGTTTTTCTCTGGGTTCTTACGTTCCATCTGGTGTCTTGCTGGCTCAGTGTCGAGACTATGGTGGGCCTTTTGTTAGATTCCTTTGGGTCTACGGCCTTGTCTGTTTCTAAGGAGTTTGGTTGGCACCCGTGCTCTTTTGGGATGGCTGTGGCCATTCTTCCACTTGTTTTTAAGATGGTGTTGGGGTTATTCTGTTTCCCTGTTTTCAAGACCTACTGATGCTTGGGCTGGCCCGGTTAGGAGTGGGTTCTCAGATGCGCTGTCTTCTTCGGGATCTAGGTTGGCATTGTAGCTAGCCCCCTGGGTTTACAAGCTAAGGATCCTGGGTTACCACTCACCTTTGGGTTCTGGATTTTCTCTTTCTCTTTTTCTCTTTCTCACTTTCTCTTTGTCTTTCTTTCTCTTTCTTTGTCTTTCTTTGTCTTTCTTTGTCTTTCTTTGTCTTTCTTTGTCTTTCTTTGTCTTTCTTTCTCTTTCTTTCTCTTTCTTTCTCTTTCTTTCTCTTTCTTTCTCTTTCTTTCTCTTTCTTTCTCTTTCTTTCTCTTTCTTTCTCTTTCTTTCTTTCTCTTTCTTTCTCTTTCTTTCTCTTTCTTTCTTTCTCTTTCTTTCTTTGTCTTTTTTTCTTTCTCTTTTTTTCTTTCTCTTTTTTTCTTTCTCTTTTTTTCTTTCTCTTTTTCTTTCTCTTTTTCTTTCTCTTTTTCTTTCTCTTTTTCTTTCTCTTTTTCTTTCTCTTTTTCTTTTTCTTTCTCTTTTTCTTTCTCTTTTTCTTTCTCTTTTTCTTTCTCTTTTTCTTTCTCTTTTTCTTTCTCTTTTTCTTTCTCTCTCTTTCTTTCTCTCTCTTTCTTTCTCTTTCTTTCTTTTTCTCTCTTTCTTTCTCTCTCTTTCTCTCTTTCTTTCTCTCTTTCTTTCTCTCTTTCTCTCTCTCTTTCTCTCTCTCTTTCTCTCTCTCTTTCTCTCTTTCTTTCTCTCTCTTTCTCTTTCTCTCTCTTTCTTTCTCTTTCTCTCTCTTTCTTTCTCTTTCTCTCTCTTTCTCTCTCTTTCTTTCTCTTTTCCTCCTCCCCCCGTTGGAGTCCTGTGTGTAGGTCTAGCAGCTTGATTGCCTAGAGTGTGCCCTCTGTCTGGGAGTTCTCCTTTTGCAATCTGTTCTCTTGCTGGCCACTTTTTACTTCTCACCAAGTATTCTTCTGGGTCAACCTAATGATGGCTGCGTGTTCTTGACTAAGGGTTTTTTGTCTGGTTCTAAGGACTATTCTGCCTTTTGTTCAGCAAGGGCTTTATATGTCCACAATAGACTTACAGGATGCATATCTTCATATTTGAATTCATCCATATCACTATCAGTTCCTGAGATTCTCTTTTCTAGACAAGCATTACCAATTTGTTGCTCTTCCTTTTGGCCTAGCAACGGCTCCAATAATCTTTTCAAAGGTTATCGGTGCCCTACTCTCTGTAATCGGAGAGCGGGGTATTGCAGTGTTTCCTTATTTGGACGATATCTTGGTACTTGCTCAATATTTACGTTCTGCATAATCTCACACGCGTCAATTAGTGTTTCTTCAAAAACATGTTTGGAGGATCACTTTACCAAAAAGTTCTTTGATTCCTCAGACAAGGGTAACCTTTTTAGGTTTCCAGATAGAGACAGTCATGGACACTGAATCTAACGGACAAGAGACGTTTGAAATTGGTTGCAGCCTGTCGGAACCTTCAGTCTCAGTCATTCCCTTCAGTAGCTATGTGCATGGAAGTTTTAGGTCTCATGACTGCAGCATCGGACGCAATCCCCTTTGCTCGTTTTCATATGAGACCTCTCCAGGTTTGTATGCTGAACCAATGGTGCAGGGATTATACAAGGATAGCACAATTAATATCCTTAAATCCCAATGTTCGACTATCTGACTTGGTGGTTAGATCACCATCGTATTGTTCTAGGGGCCTCTTTCGTTCGTCCAACCTGGATTGTAATCACAACATATGAGTCTTTCAGGTTAGGGAGCTGTTTGGGGATCTCTGACAGCACAAGGGGTTTGGAAATCTCAAGAAGCAAGATTACCAATCAATATTTTGGAACTCCGTGCGATTCTCAGGGCTCTTCAGTTTTGGCCTTTGAGGACTGAGTCCCACCCTGATGATTAACATATGCCACAGTTGTGATATTGTCTGTCTGAAAACAAATGAACGGTTCTCTCTTCAATAAACTATGAAAGAATTATCTCTGATACTTGTTTGGGTGGAATCCAGCTCCTGTCTAATTTCTGCAGTTCATGTACCAGGTATAGACAATTGGGAAGCGTATTATCTCAGTCGTCAACTTTACATCCAGGAGAGTGGTCTCTCCACCCAGATGTGTTTTCTCAAATTGTTCAGATGTGGGGTCTTCCAGAAATAGATCTGATGGCATCTCATCTAAACAAACTTCCCAGGTACCAGTCCAGGGATCCTCAGGTGGAAGCAGTGGATTATATTTTCCCGCCTCTAGTTCTTCTTCTAAGAGTGATCTCCAAAATCATCATTGAAAAATCGCTTGTGTTGCTGGTGGTTCCAGCATGGCCTCTCAGGTTTTGGTATGTTCGGATATCCAGTACCAACCTTGGCCACTTCCATTAAGACCGGTCCTGTCTCAAGGTCCATTTTTCCATCAGGATCTCAAATCATTAAATTTGAAGGTATGGAAATTGAACGCCTAGTGCTTAGTCATAGAGGTTTCTCTTATTCAGTGATTAATACTATGTTACAGACTCGTAAATCTGTTTCATGGTGTTCCCCTCATAAATTCTCTTGGCATTCTTTTAGAATTCCTAGAATGTTAGTTTCTTCAGGATGGTTTGGATAATGGTTTGTCTGCAAGTTCCTTGAAACAGAAAAATTGCTAAACTTCCTGATATTCACTGTTTTGTACAGGCTTTGGTTCATATGAAGCCTGTCATTAAATCAATCTCTCCTCCTTGGAGTCTTAATTTGGTTTTGAAGGCTTTACAGGCTCCTCCATTTGAGCCTATGAATTATTTGGACATTAAACTACTTTCTTGGAAAGTGTTGTTCCTTTTGGCCATCTCTTCTGCTAGAAGAGTTTCTGAATTATCTGCTCTCTTGTGAATCTCCTTTTCTGATTTTTCATCAGGATAAGGCAGTTTTGCGGACTTCATTTAAATTCTTACCTAAGGTAGTGAATTCTAACATTAGCAGAGGAATTGTTGTCCCCCCTTTGTGTCCTAATCTTAAAAATTCTTTGGAGAGATCTTTACATTCTTTGGATGTGGTGAAACCTCTGAAATATTATGTAAGCTACTAAAGATTTCAGGAAGACTTCTAGTCTATTTGTTATCTTTTCTGGTTCCAGGAAAGGTCAGAAGGCTTCTGCCGTTTCTTTGGCATTGTGGTTTAAGCTTTTGATTCATCAAGCTTATTTGGAGTCGGGTAAAGCCCCGCCTTAGAAAATTACAGCTCATTCTACTAGATCAGTTTCCACTTCTTGGGCTTTTAAGAATGAAGCTTCAGTTGATCAGATTTGCAAAGCAGCAACTTGGTCTTCTTTGCATACATTTACTAAATTCTACCATTTTGATGTATTTGCTTCTTCAGAAGCAGTTTCTTTTACAAGATATGACGAGTCCACGGATTTCATCCTTACGGGATATCTCCTCCCGGTCAGCAGGAGGAGGCAAAGAGCTCCACAGCAGAGCTGCATAAATAGCTCCTCCCTTCCCTCCCAACCCAGTCATTCTCTTTGCCTGTGTTAGTGATAGGAAGAGGTAAAGTGAGGTGTTAGTTTTTCAATCAAGAGTTATTTTTGAAATGGTGCCAAAGTGTACTATTTTACTATAGGGTGTAGCCGTATTCCTTGTCAGCCTCTAGAGTAGAGCTACAGGTGGCTTTTAGGCACTGGGAACTGGTGGGGTTTTAGTCTCACTGCGCCTCCCATACTTGTGCTGCCCTTCTGGATTATGGTCTTGGCATATAGTAACTAAGGCCCTTCTGTGTCCACAGAGCTGCTGGAGGGAGAAGACCTCTTGATCCTGTGGAACGTTTTTCATGCTGTTACTCAGCATGGAGGTAAGTGCAGTCTTTATTTTTCTGGGACATAAGATTAACTCAGAATAGGCTGTATGCTTCCCTATAGGATGTGTGGGGACTTAGATTTTATACACTTCCCTTGTTACTTGGGGTCTCTACATAACTTTCTCCCTATGTGATCAAGGGTGGATACGTTATTGGGCGTTTTTCATACTGCCTCAGAACCCATATAGACTCCCTTCGGTAATGCCTTCAAGGGCTTATTTGTTATATGTTTGCAGCCCAGGAGGGTTACAATTTCAGTACTGCTTTCTAGTGCTTCATTTATTATATTGTTTGCAGCCCAGGGGGGTTTATCCTTTCAGTACTACCTTCAAGGGCTTAATTTACTACATGTTTACAGCCCAGGAGGGTTATCTGTGCTCAGGAGTGTGATGAGAATAGTCTCTGCTTCGACTGTGTGTTTGCAGGACGTTATTACACTCTAACGGCTTTTGTGCGCAATAACTTGTGGCCGTCAGAGAAATGCACGTGGTTCATGCCCTCACTCCCATGGGGTATATTTTCTATCTACCGACAGGGAGTTTTTTTTTATTAAATTCCCGTGTTTCTACAGACCCCAAAAAACTGAAGTTCTTTACATGCGTGTGTTGTGCATGTTTTTTTCCTACGGCTTGTTGTAATAGATAGAGCAGCAGCCGCCTGGGAGATTTACTTAATTGTTGATGTTACAGGGGTTAACTGTGGTCGGGAAGCTGGCTAGTGTTTATTGGTGCCATGCGGTTCTCAGACGACTCCACTTGCTATGTCATAGCAACCAGGAAGATTGACTCAAACGCCCACGATGGGCGGAGCTAAGGTATGTGCCATGGTTTGCGTGCCCTTTCCTTAATCCCTTCTATCGGCGCCAGATGCCTCTCGACTGTGTTCACAAATATAGTTGAGAGGCTCTGCGCGTTTTTAAGTGTCTGTCCCCCCCCCCCCCTTTCTATGGGCTCACAGTGATAGGTTTTCACAGGCTTGGTTGTGGTGGAGTTCCGGTTCTAGGGAACACACTGCTGGGCGGGGGGTTACATTTACAGTATTTTTACTGAAGGGGAGTGAATTGAGATATTTGGTACACCAATAGAGAAGCCTGGAAAGATGGCAGTGTGCCATTTTATATATGCAAACGCAACCCTGTTTTTTCTGTGTCATACTAACTTCGACTCTACTGTTATAAGTTGTGTTCCTGTAATTACCCATGTCCACTGTCATGTACCCCTTAAAGGTCCTGTGGACAAGTGGCCAGGTCAAGGGTTTTGCGTTAGCTCCTAGCTGCAGCCGTGCAAGTTTTCTATTCTGCAGCTCATATAAAGGGATACTGTTCTTTTACATTTTAAAGAGACAGTAGCATCATTCCCTGATTAAGATTTTTATTGTTGATTCTCCGTCTAAAGCAGTGGCTGTTCGGAGTATGGTGTTACCGATCAATACCTCCTACAATATTCTACATGGGGTGTCCAAATTAATTTTTGACCCACAGGCAGTACTCTGCGGTTCCGGGCTTAGACTTTGCTTTTGATATCATAGCGGTGTCTATTTGCTGCAACGTTTATGTTATTGGCTGGTTATCTGCATGACAGACATAACACCGTCTTTTAAAATTTAAAGAAACAGTAAAATATTTTTATTAAGAGAATTGCGGCTGTTTTGTTTGTTCCGTCAGCCTTTGTGGCATAGGATGGTACAAACGCTGTCGAGGATCAGTTTCTTTGAGAATTTCAAAGACGGTAACGTCTTGTTCTGTGTGCATTATATTCAACAGATTTCAGTTATTTGCTTTGAAAGTTCATCCTTATGACTGAGGCTGAGACAAATGTACTCAGACATAATGCTAATTTTGTAAATTAAAGGAATTGTGTTGTTTCCTATGTTCCAGTTTGTTTTTCTCTTTTGAACCTATTATCTCCTTGGCGATTGCTGTTTGGGAGTTGGTTAAACCAAGAAGCTAATGTAGCTTAGTGGTTAGCTTTGTGGCTTTGCAGCACAAAGGTTGTTGGTTCGAATCCAGATGCTGGATGACCATTTTACAAATGGCAAAATATATTTTTCCTATGGCATTCTCTGTTTCCAAGTCTGTTTTCCTTAGCCGTCTCGGCTAAGAGATTAGACGTCATTCCTTAGGGGAAAGAGTGGTCTCGATCACTACGTGAATTTTCATACCCTTGGAGGATAGTCCTAATGGGCTATACTTTCTTATAGATCACACACCAAAGTTTACAATGTCAACCATCTGTGTGTTTACTACCGTCACTGGTGTGGCGGCATATTGGCTAATTCTTTTTTTTTCCCTGGACATTTGAAATAGTGTCTCAAGGATAACAAGCTGGAATTCAAATTTTTTTCCCCCCAGAGGAAGATTCCTTCTTTTCGATTCTGTAGACCAGATGAAGAGGGAGGCATTCTTACGCTGTGTAAGAGACCTATCCTTCATGGGAGTATTTTGTCCCGTTCCGATTCAGGAACGGGGACAGACGATAAAATGAGCAGCGTCTGGAGAGCCTTACGGGTGACTAGCTGCACTTTTTTTTTTATTTTTTTTTAAAAATGGTTTTTATTTCAATCTGTTTGTAGTTCCCAAAAAGAGGGAATTGTCAGACCTATCTTAGCTCTCAAGAGTCTAACCAAGTTTCTCAGTGTTACATCTTTCAAGATGGAAACTATTTGTACCATTCTTCTATTGATCCAGGAGGGTCAATTTATGTCTCCTATGGATCTAAAGGAAGCATATTTTCATGTTCCTATCCTCAGAGATCATCACAAGTTCCTGAGGTTTGCGTTTCTGGACAAACATTTTCAGTTCGTGGCTCTTCCTTTTGGTCTGGCCACAGCACCCAGAATTTTCGCAAGGTTTCTGGTTTTGCTGCTAACAGTTCTGAGACCGCGGGGCATTGCAGTGGCGCCTTAGCTGGACGATAGATCTGACCCAGGCGTCGTTTTTATCAGCTAACAAAGCCTCAAGGGCTGTGGCTTCCTCATAGGCATTTAAAAATGAGGCTTCTGTTGAACGGATTTGCAAGGCTGCAACTTGGTCGTCTCTTCACACTTTTTCCAAATTTTTCAAATTTGACAATTTTGCCTTGTCCAAGGCTGTTTTTGGGAGAAAGGTTCTTCAAGCAGTGGTGCCTTCCGTTTAGGTTCCTGTCTTGTCCCTCCCTTTCATCTGTGTCCTATAGCTTTGGTATTGTATCCCATAAGTAAGGATGAAAGCTGTGGTCTCGTCATTTCTTGTAAAAGAAAAGGAAATTTATGCTTACCTGATAAATTTGTTTCTTTTACGATATGACAAGTCCACGGCCCACCCTGTCATTTTCTAAGACAGGTCTTTTATTTTTGTTAAACTTCAGTCACCTCTGCTCCTTGGCTTTTCCTTTCTCTTCCGAACTTCGGTCGAATGACTGGGTTGGGAGGGAAGGGAGGAGCTATTTATGCAGCTCTGCTGTGGAGCTCTTTGCCTCCTCCTGCTGACCAGGAGGCGATATCCCATAAGTAAGGATGAAATCCGTGGACTCGTCATATCGTAAAAGAAACAAATTTATCTGGTAAGCATAAATTTCCTTTTTGGTAGAAAAGTTCTTCAGGCAGCTGTTTCAGTTTGATTCTTCTGCTTATGATTTAAGTTTTTCCTTTTACTTATGAGAATAAACTTATATTTGGGTTGTGGATTAATTTTCTTCAGCGACATGGCTGTTTTTATTTTGTCCCTCCCTCTCTAGTGACTCTTGCGTGGAGTTCCACTTCTTGGGTATTGCTATCCCATATGTCACTAGCTCATGGACTCTTGCCAATTACATGAAAGAAAACATAATTTATGTAAGAACTTACCTGATAAATTAATTTCTTTCATATTGGCAAGAGTCCATGAGGCCCACCCCTTTTTTATGGTGGTTATGATTTTTTTGTATAAAGCACAATTATTTCCAAATTCCTTTGATGCTTTTTACTCCTTTCTTTATCACCCCACTACTTGGCTATTTGTTAAACTGAATTGTGGGTGTGGTGAGGAGTGTGTTTATAGGCATTTTGAGGTTTGGGAAACTTTGCCCCTCCTGGTAGGATTGTATATCCCATACGTCAATAGCTCATGGACTCTTGCCAATATGAAAGAAATTAATTTATCAGGTAAGTTCTTACATAAATTGTTTTTTTTTTTGCCCGAATACGATGGTATTCTTAGTTCTGACGATGTGAGGACTCAGTCTTCAGTTGTCTTTCGGTACTTTTGCACAAAGTTGAGAGTTTTTTTCTGTTTGAGGCCAGGTACTAAACCTCTGGTTTCTGCTTGTTCTGGGCATAGCCTCCCCTTGTCTGTCAGGACCCATTTGTGTCTTTGTGAGCTGGGCTCGCTATTGGGGGTTTTCCTTTTATGGATTTTGTGGTGACCTTTCGGTTCCCTTTCGGTTCTTCCTTGCCTTATCCCTTGGGGGATTTAGGCTGGTGTTCCCATCATTAGTGAGGAGTGAATGGTGAGGGACTGCCTGTTGGACAACGGTGTCTCCTGGAGGACTGTTGGCTCAGGTGAGTCCGATTTTGCGGCCTCTAGCTAGGCTTCTGGACTATCTGCGGGTCAGTGCCCTTGGGGCTTTTCCTTTTCAAAGTTTTCTCGGCTTCGGACGAAGCACGGTTTTTGTTGGGTAGTGGTTTCTGGCTTGGTGCCCTCAGAATGGGCCGCCTATTGTACCCTCCCGTTTTGGCATTCAGTGTCCTCTTTAGCTTGGGTATTGTTTTCCCTAAAGTAATGAAAGCAGCTGTGGACTCTTTCCAATTAGGAAGAAAACATAAATTATGCTCACCTGATAATTTCCTTTTTTTCCGTTGGAAAGAGTCCACAGCTCCACACCCTTTTTCTACGTGGGGCGTCTTGTTTTAAAAAAATTTTTATTCTTCGGGCACATTTTTATACCCTGATATTTTTTTCTACTGTTCCTTGGCAGAATGACTGGGGGATGAGGGAAGTGGGAGGAGTATTTAAGCCTTTGGCTGGAGTGTCTTTGCCTCCTCCTGGTGGCCAGGTTCTTATTTCCCAAAAGTAATGAATGCAGCTGTGGAATCTATGAATCTATCTAGGAATCAAGGGTTAATTTATCCCGAGGGGGGTTATTGAACATGGGGGTTTATAATCATGTTTGTTATGACTCTGTCTGCTACTGTGTAGTGTTGCTTCGGCTCATGGCTATTTTGGAACATAACGGCCTATGTCTAGTGACGCAGATTTAACGGTCGTGCGCACTTTTGCATGGACTGCACTGCTTACCTTGTGACTCCATTTCCGCATTCCTGACCGTGTGGCGACTGAGAAATCCTGGTCCACTGGTGTCTGGTTCTCTAAAGGTGGTGAGTGCACCAGCCATTGTGGGTGTAACGCTACTTATCCTATGTTGTGTGGCCTGTTCCCACCGGAGGTTACCACACGTTTCCGCATGGCCATATCTTTGGTGCTGGTGCATCTGCACCTCACCTCCCGGGAGTGTGCTTACGATATTGTCCGTGTTCCGTTAACCAGGGCTTGACAGGCGTGGGATCGCCTGGTCCAGTTCAGCCCTCCAGGGGAGCGACTGCCCCTGAGGCCTCAAGGGGTCAACCTTCGCTGCTGTTTTCTTTCGCCCCGGCGGATGTATGTTGCGCCTTTAGTTATAGACTGGCGCGCCTTCATGTTCTTCTAAGGCACGTTTTTGGCGCTGCTGGATCTCACTCTTATTGGGTCTGGGGATTCTTAGTCTTTTTCTTCGACTTGCTTGCATGCATAGACATAAGGGGATGAAGTAATATTCTTATAGTCTGTTATTTGTGTATCCTGTTACAATTCTGAGCTTGGAAGTCTCTGACCCTTTTGGGCTGGTCCTGTGGGACTGTCCGTTCTTCCTGGGCGATAACCTATGGGTTGCCTTATCTTTTATCTTCATCCGGTGTGGATGATTTTTATTTAGTCGAAAGTTTAGGTTGTGGTATGATGTTTCATTCGGGAACTTTCTTCTCTGGAATTGATACTGGTGATTTTGTGGTTGCACTGTTTACAAAGGTCTGTCTGACAGTTCTTTATCCCTCCATCTCTGTGGAGACTCTATATGGACTTGACAGTGCTGGGGCCCTTGGTTTCAGGCTGGTCCTGACTGGGTACAAATCCTTCTGTCTTTGAGGCTTAGTTCAGACACGTGGCGCCTTTTTATGTCCTGTTGGTCTGGTGAGGGCGCCTAGTGATCACAATATGTGTTGTTTTCTTGTTTTATTTCACAAGCTTCAACTAGCATCCTGAGAGGACTTGAGGGTCCGTGATTACTTAGGGACATGGGGGATTGGTTCAGTCCTCATTCGCCTTTCAATCTAGTGGGCCAGGAGTCCGCTGAGATCCGCGGCGATTTGCTCAGTCGTTTCCGCTTTTTCCGGGAACTAGTGTTCCTTCCTGTTGTGGGTTGGAGGATTTAGGTCCTTCATAACGCCGTTCTTACGGTTTTGCTTTTCATGGTCTCTTTGGAAGTGTCCTTTTAGGACTTAGGTTCTCTTACTTTGGGTCGAGACTTTCTGGACTTTGGCCGCTTAATTAGGAAGCGAAGGCCGTGAGGCTCTGTCTTCCTTCGGGAGTTAATCGTCTCCATATCAGGAGCAATAGGATGTGTTGTCTCTTTTTTCCAAACTTTTTGCTTAGGGGATGTTTTTTTGCCTGGCTTCGGGATACTTTGAATTATTCTCCCTTGAGTGTGGTCCTCTGGAACGCTAATCTGAAAGGATTATGGAGACTAGCCTTTCTTCTACTCTATTTCGGGTGACTCTATTCTCGTTCTCATTTCCCTTAGTGTTGCCCTTGAGGCCTTTGGGCTCTAGAGAAATTGTGTGACTTTGTTGCGGCCAATCACATTGTTGACCTCCGGCTAAGGGTGTTCTTTTCCTTTGGGCTGGGAATTAAGAGTGAGTCCTGTACCCATTCTCCGAGTTTCCCGGCTCTCATCCCCTGTGAGGTCTGATTGCTTCAGACGGGGTTTCTTGTGTTCCTTGGGGGTGTCGTTCGTTTAGGACGATTCTGGGTCCAGGGTTCTTGTCTTGGATCCTTTTTGGATGTCTGGAGGCTTATAATCCTGTTGACTAGTTCGGGATGACCCAGTTTTTTCAGGACACCGTTGCAACATAGGGACTAGCTCTTTGGGCTTGCAAGCAGGAAGGCAAGAGTTCACATTTACCTTCGGGTACTGGTTATGAACTTTAAGGCCTGACTTGTCCTTCGGACGGAGTGTGCTCCTCTTCATGGGGAGTTTTTTCTCTGTTGGGTCAACAGGGGTGTCTGGATGATTTTTTTTTCATTCGGTCCGTGTTTTGATCATACTATGGCTTCATGTCTTGTGGACATGTACGCTGTTCTTATCTGTGCCCTTCCCTTTTAAGGGGAAAGTTTGTCTTCCTTATGAGCTGGGGTTCCTTGCCCTGGAGGGTCCTTGTCCTGCCCTGTGTGTAGGAGGTTGGATCGGTTGGGTTATCTCTGTAAGGGGCAGAATCTGCTGCTCTGTGGGCTCTGTTTCACCTGTTGGAATTTAATCTCTTTACGCAGAGACTAAGAGAGCTGTGACAGATCTATTGCACTTTTCTCTGTTACAGGTTCTAGGGTGTTCTCCTTGGGTGTGCCTTATTTTGGAGGAGCGGAATGGGTTGGCACCCAAGCTCTGTTGGGGTGTGTGTTCCCCCTTTTTTGATTTCCATTCCCTGGGGGTTTGTGGTTGGGGTCTTTCTGCCCCCCCCCCCTTTCTTTCAGACATGTCGGTCGCTTGGGCTGGTCCGGTGTTGGAGTAGGATCTTAGATCTGTTGCTCTTCTAAATTCGTCCTCGACGCATTCGAGGTACGGTATGCCTCTTGAGGTTTTTCCTTTCTCCATGTTCAGGATTTGTGGGAAGGACTGGCTGCTCTTAGCTTCGACGTTATCCGCTGGTTAGTAGATACTTAGCAATCTGAAGGAATACTATATTCAGCTGCCTTCTGCTTGCCCTGCAAGTTTTTAAGTTTCAGAGTCATTTTTAGATGACTGCAGCGTGCAGTGTTTTTGCTTCAGGTGTTCGTTAGACCTATCTGAGCTTGCTGCACGAGGTTTTGTTTCTGAATATTTCAGTATTCTGAGCTACCTTTTTGCGACTTGGGGACCTTCGTCTTCAGTTGCTTTTTAGAGTACGGTTGCACTGTTTGAGTCCCAGCCTTATCCCGTGGTTTCTGTTTTTCTGGGGTCTGGGCGTTGCCTCCTCTTGTTTCTATGAGACTGGTGGATCTCTGTTGGTCTGGAGTTCCTTATGCTAGCTGGACAGCTAGCTCAGCATAGAAATGCACTGTGGCTACTCTGCACTATAGCAAACCGAGGGCTGCAAGTCGATCCCTGGCGAGGTCTACTCAGCCTTCCTCCTTTTGAGGTTGATATGATGAGCAGCGCCTTGAGTCCTTTAAAGTGAAAGTCAGTCCTAGCGTTGTATAAACGCTAGGGTTGACTATTGAAACAAATAAAGGGGGCTTTCATTCATGATACTTCATGTAGAAAGCGCCTTTATTTGTTTCAATTGATCGCCGTTTTTACCTGGTTCAGCAACTACAGCTAAAAAATTTTTTGGCTAAGAGGTGACATTTTCACCTCTTAGCCAATAGCCGTGCGGAAAATTTGGCTCCCATGGGCGCCAAGCTGGATTTACAGCACAACTATTGGCTACGAGGTGAAAACGTCACCTCTTAGCAAAAAAAATTTTAAGCCGTGGGCTGCTGTAGCAGCTAAAAATGGCGATCGAATGAATCAAATAAAGGAGCTTTCTCTTGTTAAGTGTATCCAGTCCACGGATCATCAATTACTTGTGGGATATTCTCCTTCCCAACAGGAAGTTGCAAGAGGATCACCCACAGCAGAGCTGCTATATAGCTCCTCCCCTCACTGCCATATCCAGTCATTCTCTTGCAACTCTCAACTAAGATGGAGGTCGTAAGAGGACTGTGGTGTTTTATACTTAGTTTATTTCTTCAATCAAAAGTTTGTTATTTTTAAATGGTACCGGAGTGTACTGTTTATCTCAGGCAGTATTTGGAAGAAGAATCTGCCTGCGTTTTCTATAATCTTAGCAGAAGTAACTAAGATCTTTTGCTGTTCTCACATATTCTGAGGAGTGAGGTAACTTCAGAGGGGGAATAGTGTGCAGGTTTTCCTGCAATAAGGTATGGGCAGTTAAAATATTTTTCTAGGGATGGAATTTGCTAGAAAATGCTGCTGATACCGAAGTAATGTAAGTAAAGCCTTAAATGCAGTGATAGCGACTGGTATCAGGCTTATTAATAGAGATACATACTCTTATAAAAGTGTATTTTAAAACGTTTGCTGGCATGTTTAATCGTTTTTTACTTATGTTTGGTGATCAAACTTATTGGGGCCTAGTTTTTTTCCACATGGCTGGCTTGAATTTTGCCTAGAAACAGTTCCCTGAGGCTTCCCACTGTTGTAATATAAGTGGGAGGGGCCTATTTTGGCGTTTTTTTTTGCACAGCAAAAATTACAGACAGACATCCAGCTTCTTCCTGCATGATCCAGGACTTCTCTAAAGGGCTCAAAAGGCTTCAAAAGTCGTATTGAGGGAGGTAAAAAGCCACAGTAGAGCTGTGGCAGTTGTTGTGACTGTTTAAAAAACGTTTTTGTCATTTGTTATTCCGTTTTTGGTATTAAGGGGTTAATCATCCATTTGCAAGTGGGTGCAATGCTCTGCTAACTTATTACATACACTGTAAAAATTTCGTTAGTGTAACTGCATTTTTTCACTGTTATTTCAAATTTGGACAAAATTTGTGTTTCTTAAAGGCGCAGTAAAGTTTTTTTATATTGCTTGTAAACTTGTTTTAAAGTGTTTTCCAAGCTTGCTAGTCTCATTGCTAGTCTGTTTAAACATGTCTGACACAGAGGAACCTACTTGTTCATTATGTTTGAAAGCCATGGGTGGAGCCCCATAGGAGAATGTGTACTAAATGTATTGATTTCACCTTAAACAGTAAAGATCAGTCTTTATCTATAAAAGAATTATCACCAGAGGGTTCTGTCGAGGGGGAAGTTATGCCGACTAACTCTCCCCACGTGTCAGACCCTTCGCCTCCCGCTCAGGGGACGCACGCTAATATGGCGCCAATTAAATCAGGGACGCCCATAGCGATTACCTTGCAGGACATGGCTGCAATCATGAATAATACTCTGTCAGAGGTATTATCTAGATTGCCTGAATTAAGAGGCAAGCGCGATAGCTCTGGGGTTAGGAGAGATACAGAGCGCGCAAATGCTGTAAGAGCCATGTCTGATACTGCGTCACAGTATGCAGAACATGAGGACGGAGAGCTTCAGTCTGTGGGTGACATCTCTGACTCGGGGAAACCTGATTCAGAGATTTCTAATTTTAAATTTACGCTTGAGAACCTCCGTGTATTGCTTGGGGAGGTATTAGCTGCTCTGAATGACTGTAACACAGTTGCAATTCCAGAGAAATTGTGTAAGCTGGATAGATACTATGCGGTGCTGGTGTGTACTGACGTTTTTCCTATACCTAAAAGGCTTACAGAAATTATTAGCAAGGAGTGGGATAGACCCGGTGTGCCCTTTTCCCCACCTCCTATATTTAGAAAAAAGTTTCCAATAGACGCCACTACTCGGGACTTACGGCAGACGGTCCCTAAGGTGGAGGGAGCAGTTTCTACTTTAGCAAAGTGTACCACTATCCCGGTTGAGGACAGTTGTGCTTTTTCAGATCCAATGGATAAAAAATTAGAGGGTTACCTTAAGAAAATGTTTATTCAACAAGGTTTTATTTTACAGCCCCTTGCATGCATTGCGCCTGTCACAGCTGCGGCGGCATTCTGGTTTGAGGCCCTGGAAGAGGCCATCCAGACGGCTCCATTGAATGAAATTATTGACAAGCTTAGAACGCTTAAGCTAGCTAACTCATTTGTTTCTGATGCCATTGTTCATTTGACTAAACTAACGGCTAAGAATTCCGGATTCGCTTAAATCCTGGTCAGCTGACGTGACTTCAAAGTCTAAATTACTCAACATTCCTTTCAAGGGGCAGACCTTATTCGGGCCTGGCTTGAAGGAAATTATTGCTGACATTACTGGAGGCAAGGGTCATACCCTTCCTCAGGACAGGGCCAAATCAAAGGCCAAACAGTCTAATTTTCGTGCCTTTCGAAATTTCAAGGCAGGAGCAGCATCAACTTCCTCCGCTTCAAAACAAGAGGGAACTGTTGCTCATTCCAGACAGGCCTGGAAACCTAACCAGTCCTGGAACAAGGGCAAGCAGGCCAGGAAGCCTGCTGCTGCCCCCAAGACAGCATGAAGGAACGGCCGCCTATCCGGAAACGGATCTAGTAGGGGGCAGACTTTCTCTCTTCACCCAGGCGTGGGCAAGAGATGTTCAGGATCCCTGGGCGTTGGAGATCATATCTCAGGGATATCTTCTGGACTTCAATGCTTCTCCTCCACAAGGGAGATTTCATTTTTCAAGGTTATCAGCAAACCAGATAAAGAAAGAGGCATTCCTAAGCTGTGTGCAAGACCTCCTCTTAATGGGAGTGATCCATCCAGTTCCGCGGACGGAACAAGGACAGGGATTTTATTCAAATCTGTTTGTTGTTCCCAAGAAAGAGGGAACCTTCAGACCAATCTTGGATCTAAAGATCTTAAACAAATTCCTCAGAGTTCCATCATTCAAAATGGAAACTATTCGGACCATCCTACCCATGATCCAAGAGGGTCAGTACATGACCACAGTCGACTTAAAGGATGCCTACCTTAACATACCGATTCACAAAGATCATCATCGGTTCCTAAGGTTTGCCTTTCTAGACAGGCATTACCAATTTGTAGCTCTTCCCTTCGGGTTGGCCACGGCCCCGAGAATTTTTACAAAGGTTCTGGGCTCACTTCTGGCGGTTCTAAGACCGCGAGGCATAGCGGTGGCTCCGTATCTAGACGACATCCTGATACAGGCGTCAAGCTTTCAAATTGCCAAGTCTCATACAGAGATAGTTCTGGCATTTCTGAGGTCGCATGGGTGGAAAGTGAACGTGGAAAAGAGTTCTCTATCACCACTCACAAGAGTCTCCTTCCTAGGGACTCTTATAGATTCTGTAGAGATGAAAATTTACCTGACTGAGTCCAGGTTATCAAAACTTCTAAATGCTTGCCGTGTCCTTCATTCCATTCCACGCCCGTCAGTGGCTCAGTGCATGGAAGTAATCGGCTTAATTGTAGCGGCAATGGACATAGTGCCATTTGCGCGCCTGCATCTCAGACCGCTGCAATTATACATGCTAATTCAGTGGAATGGGGATTACTCAGATTTGTCCCCTCTACTAAATCTGGATCAAGAGACCAGAGATTCTCTTCTCTGGTGGCTTTCTCGGGTCCATCTGTCCAAGGGTATGACCTTTCGCAGGCCAGATTGGACGATTGTAACAACAGATGCCAGCCTTCTAGGTTGGGGCGCAGTCTGGAACTCCCTGAAGGCTCAGGGATCGTGGACTCAGGAGGAGAAACTCCTCCCAATAAATATTCTGGAGTTAAGAGCAATATTCAATGCTCTTCTAGCTTGGCCTCAGTTAGCAACACTGAGGTTCATCAGATTTCAGTCGGACAACATCACGACTGTGGCTTACATCAACCATCAAGGGGGAACCAGGAGTTCCCTAGCGATGTTAGAAGTCTCAAAGATAATTCGCTGGGCAGAGTCTCACTCTTGCCACCTGTCAGCGATCCACATCCCAGGCGTAGAGCACTGGGAGGCGGATTTTCTAAGTCGTCAGACTTTTCATCCGGGGGAGTGGGAACTCCATCCGGAGGTGTTTGCTCAACTTTTCCATCGTTGGGGCAAACCAGAACTGGATCTCATGGCGTCTCGCCAGAACGCCAAGCTTCCTTGTTACGGATCCAGGTCCAGGGACCCGGGAGCAACGCTGATAGATGCTCTAGCAGCTCCTTGGTTCTTCAACCTGGCCTATGTGTTCCACCGTTTCCTCTGCTCCCTCGACTGATTGCCAAAATCAAACAGGAGAGAGCATCGGTGATTCTGATAGCGCCTGCGTGGCCACGCAGTACCTGGTATGCAGACCTAGTGGACATGTCATCTCTTCCACCATGGACTCTGCCTCTGAGGCAGGACCTTCTAATACAAGGTCCTTTCAATCATCCAAATCTACTTTCTCTGAGACTGACTGCATGGAGATTGAACGCTTGATTCTATAAAGGCGTGGCTTCTCCGAGTCAGTCATTGATACCTTAATACAGGCTCGGAAGCCTGTCACCAGGAAAATCTACCATAAGATATGGCGTAAATATCTTTATTGGTGTGAATCCAAGAGTTACTCATGGAGTAAGGTTAGGATTCCTAGGATATTGTCCTTTTTTCAAGAGGGTTTGGACAAAGGCTTATCAGCTAGTTCTTTAAAAGGACAGATCTCTGCTCTGTCTATTCTTTTGCACAAGCGTCTGGCAGAAGTTCCAGACGTCCAGGCATTTTGTCAGGCTTTGGTTAGGATTAAGCCTGTGTTTAAAACTGTTGCTCCCCTGTGGAGCTTAAACTTGGTTCTTAAAGTTCTTCAGGGAGTTCCGTTTGAACCCCTTCATTCCATTGATATTAAACTTTTATCTTGGAAAGTTCTGTTTTTGATGGCTATTTCCTCGGCTCGAAGATTCTCTGAGTTATCTGCCTTACATTGTGATTCTCCTTATCTGGTTTTTCATTCAGACAAGGTAGTTCTGCGTACCAAACCTGGGTTTTTACCTAAGGTGGTTTCTAACAGGAATATCAATCAAGAGATTGTTGTTCCATCATTGTGTCCTAATCCTTCTTCAAAGAAGGAACGTCTTTTGCATAATCTGGACGTAGTCCGTGCCTTGACGTTTTACTTACAGGCTACTAAAGATTTTCGTCAAACATCTGCCCTGTTTGTCGTTTACTCTGGACAGAGGAGAGGTCAAAAAGCTTCGGCAACCTCTCTCTCCTTTTGGCTTCGGAGCATAATACGCTTAGCCTATGAGACTGCTGGACAGCAGCCCCCTGAAAGGATTACAGCTCATTCTACTAGAGCTGTGGCTTCCACCTGGGCCTTTAAAAATGAGGCCTCTGTTGAACAGATTTGCAAGGCTGCGACTTGGTCTTCGCTTCACACCTTTTCAAAATTTTACAAATTTGACACTTTTGCTTCTTCGGAGGCTGTTTTTGGGAGAAAGGTTCTACAGGCAGTGGTTCCTTCCATTTAAGTTCCTGCCTTGTCCCTCCCATCATCCGTGTACTTTAGCTTTGGTATTGGTATCCCACTAGTAATGGATGATCCGTGGACTGGATACACTTAACAAGAGAAAACATAATTTATGCTTACCTGATAAATTTATTTCTCTTGTAGTGTATCCAGTCCACGGCCCGCCCTGTCCTTTTAAGGCAGGTCTAAATTTTAATTAAACTACAGTCACCACTGCGCCCTATGGTTTCTCCTTTCTCGTCTTGTTTCGGTCGAATGATTGGATATGGCAGTGAGGGGAGGAGCTATATAGCAGCTCTGCTGTGGGTGATCCTCTTGCAACTTCCTGTTGGGAAGGAGAATATCCCACAAGTAATGGATGATCCGTGGACTGGATACACTACAAGAGAAATACATTTATCAGGTAAGCATAAATTGTTTTTTTACATGAAGTATCTTATACTTCATGAAGGAAAGTCCCCTTTATTTGTTTTCATAGTCAAAGTGAAAGTAATTCCTAGCGTTGTACAAACACTAGAAGGGGGATTAGCTGCGCTTTACAAGTACATTCATGTTTTCTATGTGTCTTTCCTTCTCTGTGGAAGATTACGGTAGCTTGTTCCCTTTCTTTAGTAAGTGGCGTGTTTTGAGACAGACTGCTGGGCGACAGTGTCTCCTGGAGGTTGTTGACTCAGTCGAGTCTAGTTCCTGCGGTCTCTTGCAAGACTTGTGGACTATCTGCGGGTCAGTGTCCTTGGGTCTTTTCCTCTTTTTCAAAGTTGTTCTCGCCTTCGGACGAAGCTGGATTTTGTTGGGTAGGGGGTTTTCAGGCCTGGTGCTCTGAGAATGGGCTGCCTCTTGTGTACCCTCCCGTTTTTGCATTCAGTGTCCTCTATAGCTTTGGTATTTTCACAAAAGTAATGAATGCAGCTTTGGACTCTTTCCATTTATGAAAGAAAAACTTAAATTATACTTACCCCGCCCGTGTTTTTATGCGGAGAGGCCGTATTTTCTTTTATTCTGGCACCTTTTCACCCTGGTATTTCTTCTACTGTTTCTTGTTCCTCGGCAGAATGACTGGGGGATGAGGGGAGTGGGAGAAGTGTTTAAGCCTTTGGCTGGGGTGTCTTTGCCTCCTCCTGGTGGCCAGGTTCTGAATTCCCAAAAGGTAAAAAGTATGTTTCTATAACAGTGTTGGTTATGCAAAACTGGGAAATGGTAAATAATGGGATTATCTATCTTTTTTAAACAATAACATTTTTGTTGTTTACTATCCCTTTAATTCTATAAGTAGATAGAAATGTTTGTTTCTAATAAGAGATCAGAAAGTTCAATATTAGTTGTATGGAGCGCTTAAAACATGAAATCCAAAATATTTCTTTCATGAGTCAGAGCATGCAATTTTAAACCATTTTCAAAATTACTTCTGATTTAAATTTTGTTCTTGGTATCTTTTGTTGAAAAGCATACCTAGGTAAGCACAGGTGCAGCAGTGCACAACTGGGAGCTAGATGCTGAGAGCTAGAGGCCTTAAAGGGACACTGAACCCACATTTTTTCTTTTGTGATTCAGATAGAGCATGCATTTTTAAGCAACTTTCTAATTTACTCCTATTATCAGTTTTTCTTTGTTCTCTTGCTATCTTTATTTGAAAAAAGAAGGCATCTAAGCTTTTTTTTCTTGGTTCAGAACTCTGGACAGCACTTTTTTTTATTGGTGGATGAATTTATCCACCAATCAGCAAGGACAACCCAGGTTGTTCACCAAAAATGGGCCGGCATCTAAACTTACATTCTTGCATTTCAAATAAAGATACCAAGAGAATAAAGAAAATTTGATAATAGGAGTAAATTAGAAAGTTGCTTAAAATGTCATGCTCTATCTGAATCACAAAAGAAAATTTTTGGGTTCAGTGTCCCTTTAAATATATGCCTCTTGTCATTGGCCCGATGTGTTCAGCTAGTTCCCACCAGTGCTTTGCTGCCCTTTCAACAGAGGATACCAAAAGAATGAAGCAAATTTTATTAGATGTCAGTTGTTTACAATTGTATGCTCTCTGAATCATGAAAGAAAACTTGGGTATCGTGTCTCCTTCCTGTCCTCTTAAAGGGATACTAAACACAATTTTTTTTTCTTTCATGATTCAGATAGAGCATGCAATTTTAAGCAACTTTCTATTTTACTCCTAATAAATTTTCTTTGTTCTCTTGGTATCTTTATTTGAAAAAGCAGGAATGAAAGCTTTGGAGTCAGCCCATTTTTGGTTCAGCACCCGGGATAGCGCTTGCTGATTGGTGGAGATTCAAGACAGAATTAAATCTCTGAGAATTGCTAATTATTTTATCTGTGATGTGAAAATGAAAATTAATCGCCTAAATGAAAAGTACTCTGGCTTTGCGGTCCTAGCCCGCCGGGCGCTCTGGTTGAAGTCTTGGTCTGCGGATATGACTTCTAAATCCAGACTCCTTTCTCTTACCTTCAAGGGAAAGATTTTATTTGGTCCAGGCCTGGACTCCATTATTTCTATGGTTACTGGAGGCAAGGGTGCCTTTCTACCGCAAGATAAGAACAAGTCTAAGGGACGACAATCTTCTTATTTTCGTTCTGACAAATCCCAACAACAACAATCCTCCTCCAAGCCTGAACAACTCAAGAGTACTTGGAAGCCGGCTCATTCCTGAAATAAATCCAAGCAGAATAAGAAGCCCGCCGAAAACTAATCTGCATGAAGGGGTGGTCCCTGATCTGGGATTGAATCATGTAGGGGGCAGACTGTGTCAATTTTTTTTAGATGTCTGGTTCAAGAACCTACAGGATCCGTGGGTCATGGAGGTGGTATCTCAGGGATGGGATACAAGAGGCTTTAAATCTCATCCGCCAAGAGGCAGATTCCTTCTCTCAAATCTGTCTACCAGACCAGAAAAGAGCGATGCTGTGACGAATCAATCCTTCTCAACGTCACAATAGAGGGGTGTGGGCATGAAGGGGTTAATGGCACACAGCTCTTGTTCCCTTAACCTTGCAACTCTGCAAAAGGACTTTAAAAGGGACACTTCATTAGTCCCCAAATCTTGTCCACACTGCTCTAATTAACAATTTCCCTGCTGCCACCACCAAAACTTTTAAATTAAAGGGGAGTTTTGGGGAACCCCTAAAAACTCACACTATTTAACAATTAGGTAACGTACCTTTTACCTCGTCTCAACAGGAGTGTGAATTTGGATATTAGAGCCCAAAAGACAGAATTAGATTTTCTACGTGTTGAATAACAAAATATCAATACAGGTTACACAGTGCAAAATTATAAAGACATTCAAAATAACATACAATTGCAAAGCTACAGTTCTTTAAAAAGAAAATGGGACATGAAAATAATTGCACACAATATCTAACTTATTACCAAGTTCCTTTAGATATGTGGAGAGCTGCCATTCCAGATGTTTAGTGGCTTGAGTCCCAGGCAGTTCTGCCCACCAAGTCTTTCTGTTACATATTTAAACCAAACTTTCTTTGTCTTGTCAAAGACAACGCCCTGGTTATAATTTACAACGAGTCAAGCCAATGCAAACAAGTTTAAAGAGTTGTAAACTAAGCGCTGTAGAGTCCTAAAGCCCTCCTCCTAAAAGGTCCCCTAGCGGACTACAAGAAACAAAGTACGATGGTGAGGATGAGAGCGCTACAAGCTTAATCGGAATATATGAGATATAACAAGGATGAGATACGTATTACCGTATCTGAAACTGGTACAACAGATGATATTACATAAAATTTATAATTTAATAACATATAATATTACATAATACAATAGCATGGATCCATGACAAAAGTTAAAATCATATAAGAACAATTGTTATGCTAGCCTAAACGAATAGTGTAGCAGTAAACCAATGATAATATGGGTGCACAGAACAATCAAAACAGTAAAAATGTCCCAAAAAAAAAAATCCAATAATGTCTATTTAGTGATATCCAATACAAAAATTGTCCAAGAATAAAAAATCCAAATAAAAACAGCGGGGTGTCCACGAAGTGAGTCAATATTTCAATTCAAAATAAATCCACAATAAAATCCATATATTAGTGGGTATCCAAAATCCAGAAAACAATGTTCAAAAAACAGTAATGATGAGTTGTGATGAAAAAGGCATATAATAAATCGTGCTTCCAAAAGATAAAAACAAAAACAAGTGGTGATATAAAAACTAGTGTCAGTAAAAAATGTGTAGAAAACTTGGTGTCAGTGGTTAAGTATCAGTTAATCCATATAGAAAATTCTTAAAACCTGTAAAAAAACGAAAGAAAACACAATGGTGCAATAAAGTTTTTACACTTAATAAATGATAGGAAATAAGCTTACCAGTATGTCTGTGTCTGTCTACGCGTTTCGGCCTGTAACAAGGCCTTTCTCAAGACTATACTGTGTATGAATATACTGGAAGCTTATATAGGGTGCCAAATGTTATGATTGGTTGTTGATTTGGCACCAAAAATCTCTGGGAAACCTCTTCCTGTTGGTCCTATTGAATCATGGGTACTGATTTACAAAATGCTTCTTAACCCTAGTGATGTATGTATGTTCCTTCCTCAGAAGAGGATTGCCTGGTATTTAGGGGCTGGACTGACCTTGTTAGGTGGGATCTGACTGATGTAGTACAAAGAAGTTTTCTTTAGTGAAAAGCACATTTGGCCTAAAAGAGGCTGCTCCAAGGTGATAACTTGCCATAGAACAAGCTAATGAGCTATTTATTCCTTGTAGAGCGCTTCTTTCTGTGTGTATTTTCTAAAAGGTGCGTTTTTTTTCTTCTTTTTTTTAAATGTCTTATTTGCAATAGGGCACCTACTGTTATAGTGCATTAAATTTACAATGTTTGCTTCTATGCCGCTTCACGGAAGCATTAACATTTATGTTCAAGATCCTTGGGTTCTGAATATAGTTTCTCAGGGATATGGGATAGTTTTTGGTCCAGGCCTACTGTCTTATGTTCCCAAGGAACAGCAAAAGTCAAAGACCTGGAACACTTAGGAGTAATTATTCTAGTTCCAGAAGCAGAAAGAACTCTAGGGTTTTTATTCAAATCTTTGAATGTTTCTTCTTTCTTTGGAAACATTTAGAATTTTCAGATCCAGAATGAGTCTGAACAAATAGCTCCTCCTTTCAAGGTTGAGAAGACAATTCGAACAATTTTAACCTTGGTTCAAGGTCAGTTTATGACCACTACAGATTTGAAGGATGCCAACCTCCATAACTTATTTTATAGATAACTTAAATTTGGGTCAGATTTTTAATTGTATTTACTTACTCAAATTGAGCTTCATTGTTGTAAATAAGAAGGCTCTGTAAAGGTTGAACTCAATGGACTTCTGTCTTCAATCAACCACATCTACTATGTTACTTGCTTCTCAGATTTGCTTTTCTAGACCATCATTTTTAGCTTGTGGCTCTTCCCTTTTAACTTACGGACAGCACCCAGGATCTTTACAAAGATTTTAGAGCTCTTCTTTTTGTACTATGATTTCTTACTTAAACAACATCCTCATTCAGGTCTGATGGTAGCGGCTTCGAATGAAATGCCTTTTGTAAGATTCCACTTATAATTTCAGATAAGTAGAACTGAAATTACTTTCAACTTTCCCAAAGGATCTTCTTAGATCCCTGATTTCAACATAGTTTGTCTAGAATTACATGAAGAGACAGAAGCAACTAAGGCTGCCTAAATGGTTCTCCAAGATGTTGAGAGACGCCTACCTCCCAAGTTCCTTTAAACTGTGTGCAAGTGTACTTAGAACAAATTGCTGCTTTTGTAAGGCAAAGAGTGGTCACAAATAGTGATGCACCAAAATGGAAATTCTGGACCGAATCCGAAAATCCCGGATGCACTTAACCGAAACAGAAACCGAAAATGTCTTTTTTTCCAAATTATTTAAAACATTTTTTTTTTTAGTTTTTTTGCATAGACTATTTTATGAATGAATCTGAATTGGAAACCTGCAAGCCAATACAGTAAAATAACCACACTTTTATTGAAAGCAACAAACTAAAATTGGACAAAAATATCTCATAACAATAATATGCTGCACAATAATTTTACCAAGAACAAAAAAACGATAATGCCATTTTCAGCCAAAATGTTTCTGCAAACAAATTTCGGTGCATCCCTACTTAAAACAATATTAAATATTAGGGATGCACCGAAATTTCGGCCGCAGAAAGTTTCGGCCGAAAATGGCATTTTTGGCTATTTTGGTTTTCGGTTCTTTTGCCTGTTAGTTTTGGTAAAATTATTGTGTAGCATATTTCAAATTTGATGCTAGCCTAGAGCTGCTGTTTAAGTTTATTACTTCACTTACTGTTCTGCATATGAGTTTTCTAGGATTATACTTTTTTTGGATAATTGGTAAAAAAAAAACCTGTTAAATATGATTGTTACATAGAACTAAATGAAGAATAATACAGTATATTGATATTTATAATTGTTTTAAGTAGGGATGCACCAAAATTTTGGTCGCAGAAACATTTTGGTCGAAAATGGCATTATTTTTTGCCTGGTTTTTTTTTCTTGGTAAAATTATTGTGTAGCATATTATTGTTTTAAGATATTTTTGTCCAATTTTAGTGTTACTTTCAATAAAAGTGTGGGCTTTTTTTATTGGCTCTAATTATGCAAAAAAAAAAACTAAAAATTTTTTTTTTGAAAAAATACATTTTCGGTATCAGTTTCGGTTTTCGGCCAAGTGCATCCTGGATTTTCGGATTCGGTTTCGGTCCAGAATTTCCATTTCGGTGCATCACTATTAAATATCAATATACTGTATTATTCTGTGTTTAGTTCTGTGTAACAGAATCAGATTTAACAGTATTTTTTTTTTAACAATTATCCAAATAAAGTATAGTCCTAGAAAACTATTATTATATGAGAAACATTAAGCCAAGGAATAAACTCAAACAGCAGCTCTAGGCTAGCATCAAATTTGAAATATGCTATACCATAATTTTACCAAAAATATCAGGCAAAAAACCCGAAAACCGAAATAGCCAAAAATGCCATTATTGCTATTTCAGTTCTTTTGACAGACTTGCATTTTAGCCAAGCAGTGCTGACTCCTAGGTAACTCCACAGGAGTGAACACAAGGTTATCTGTCCCACACAAACTAGCACTGTCTACCTGTGGAAAACAATCTAAATGCACTGCGATAAGAGGTGGCCTTCAAGGGCTTAGAAATTGGCATATGAGTCTACCTAGGTTTAGCTTTCATCAAAGAATACCAAGAGAACAAAGCAAATTTTATGAAAAAAAAGTTTTAAATTGCATGAATCACAAGTAGAATCTGACTAGACTTTCCCTTTTCTTTGTTCAGAGAAGAATTGCCTGGTATTTTGGGCAGGGTCAGACTGATATACTACAGGATATTTCTTCTGTTATGTGTGATCAGTCCACGGGTCATCATTACTTCTGGGATATTATCTGCTCCCCTACAGGAAGTGCAAGAGGATTCACCCAGCAGAGTTGCTATATAGCTCCTCCCCTCTACGTCACCCCCAGTCATTCTCTTGCACCCAAAGACTAGATAGGAGGTGTGAGAGGACTATGGTGATTATACTTAGTTTTTAGAACTTCAATCAAAAGTTTGTTATTTTACAATAGCACCGGAGCGTGTTATTACCCCTCTGGCAGAGTTTGAAGAAGAATCTACCAGAGTTTTTCTTATGATTTTAACCGGAGTAGTTAAGATCATATTGCTGTTTCTCGGCCATCTGAGGGAGGTAAAAACTTCAGATCAGGGGACAGCGGGCAGTTGAATCTGCATTGAGGTATGTAGCAGTTTTTATTTTCTGAATGGAATTGATGAAAAAATCCTGCCATACCGTTATAATGAACATGTATGTATACTCTACACTTTAGTATTCTGGGGATGGTATTTCACCGGAATTACTCTGTAAAAGTACATTAAACCTTTTATTAGGTATTTTTCATGTTAAACGTTTTTGCTGGAATGTAGAATCGTTTGCATTATTGAGGTACTGAGTGAATAAGTATTTGGGCATTATTTTTCCACTTGGCAGTTTGCTTGTGTTAATTATGACAGTTTCGTTTCTCTCTCACTGCTGTGTGTGAGAGGGAGGGGCCGTTTTTGGCGCTCTTTGCTACGCATCAAAAATTTCCAGTCAGTTTTTCTGCATGATCCGGTTCATCTCTAACAGAACTCAGGGGTCTTCAAACTTCTTTGAAGGGAAGTAGATTCTCTCAGCAGAGCTGTGAGACTTATATAGTGACTGTGATTTAAGACGTTGCTCTGTAATTTTTATGTTTAAAATTTAATTAGTGTTATTTTACTAATGGGAACAAACCTTTGCTAAAAAGTTGTGTTGTTTGTTAAGAGTGATGCTATAACTGTTTTTCAGTTCATTATTTCATCTGTCATTTAATCGTTTAGTGCTTCTTGAGGCACAGTACGTTTTTATTAAATAACATTGTAACCGAGTTGCATGTTTATTGCCAGTGTGTTAAACATGTCTGATTCAGAGGAAGATACCTGTGTCATTTGTTCCAATGCCAAGGTGGAGCCCAATAGAAATTTATGTACTAACTGTATTGATGAGGGGAGAGCTACCTTAAATAAAAGCCAATCTGTACAAATTGAACAAATTTCACCAAATAGCGAGGGGAGAGTTATGCCGACTAACTCGCCTCACGTGTCAGTACCTGCATCTCCCGCCCGGGAGGTGCGTGATATTATGGCGCCTAGTACATCTGGGCAGCCATTACAGATAACATTACAAGATATGGCTACTGTTATGACCGAAGTTTTGGCTAAATTACCAGAACTAAGAGGCAAGCGTGATCACTCTGGGGTGAGAACAGAGTGCGCTGATAATTCTAGGGCCATGTCTGATACTGCGTCACAGCTTGCAGAGCATGAGGACGGAGAGCTTCATTCTGTGGGTGACGGTTCTGATCCAAACAGATTGGATTCAGATATTTCAAATTTTAAATTTAAATTGGAAAACCTCCGTGTATTACTAGGGGAGGTCTTAGCAGCTCTCAACGATTGTAACGCTGTTGCAATACCAGAGAAAATGTGTAGGTTGGATAAATACTTTGCGGTACCGGCGAGTACTGACGTTTTTCCTATACCTAAGAGATTAACTGAAATTGTTACTAAGGAGTGGGATAGACCCGGTGTGCCGTTCTCACCCCCTCCAATATTTAGAAAGATGTTTCCAATAGACGCCACCACACGGGACTTATGGCAAACGGTCCCTAAGGTGGAGGGAGCAGTTTCTACTTTAGCTAAGCGTACCACTATCCCGGTGGAGGATAGCTGTGCCTTTTCAGATCCTATGGATAAAAAATTAGAGGGTTACCTTAAGAAAATGTTTGTTCAACAAGGTTTTATATTACAACCACTTGCATGCATCGCGCCGATCACGGCTGCGGCAGCATTTTGGATTGAGTCTCTGGAAGAGAACCTTAGTTCAGCTACGCTGGACGACATTACGGACAGGCTTAGAGTCCTTAAACTAGCTAATTCATTCATTTCGGAGGCCGTAGTACATTTAACCAAACTTACGGCTAAGAATTCAGGATTCGCCATTCAGGCACGCAGGGCGCTGTGGCTAAAATCCTGGTCGGCTGATGTAACTTCTAAGTCCAAATTACTTAATATACCTTTCAAGGGGCAAACTTTATTTGGGCCCGGTTTGAAAGAAATTATTGCTGACATTACAGGAGGTAAGGGCCACGCTCTACCTCAAGACAAAGCCAAAGCTAAGGCTAGACAGTCTAATTTTCGTCCCTTTCGGAATTTCAAAGCAGGAGCAGCGCCAACTTCCACTGCACCAAAACAGGGAGGAGCTGTTGCTCGTTACAGACAAGGCTGGAAGCCTAACCAGTCCTGGAACAAGGGCAAGCAGACCAGTAAACCTGCTGCTGCCCCAAAGACAGCATGAACCGAGGGCCCCCGATCCGGGACCGGATCTAGTGGGGGGCAGACTCTCTCTCTTCGCCCAGGCTTGGGCAAGAGATGTCCAGGATCCCTGGGCGCTAGAGATCATATCTCAGGGATACCTTCTAGACTTCAAATTCTCTCCCCCAAGAGGGAGATTTCATCTGTCAAGGTTGTCAACAAACCAAATAAAGAAGGACGCGTTTCTACGCTGTGTACAAGATCTATTATTAATGGGAGTGATCCATCCGGTTCCGCGGTCGGAACAAGGACAAGGGTTTTACTCAAACCTGTTTGTGGTTCCCAAAAAAGAGGGAACTTTCAGGCCAATCTTGGATTTAAAGATCCTAAACAAATTCCTAAGAGTTCCATCGTTCAAAATGGAAACTATTCGGACAATCTTACCCATGATCCAAGAGGGTCAGTACATGACCACAGTGGATTTAAAGGATGCTTAACTTCACATACCGATTCACAAGGATCATTACCGGTATCTAAGGTTTGCCTTCTTAAACAGGCATTACCAGTTTGTAGCCCTTCCATTCGGATTGGCTACGGCTCCAAGAATCTTTACAAAGGTTCTGGGTGCCCTTCTGGCGGTACTAAGACCGCGAGGAATTTCGGTAGCTCCGTACCTAGACGACATTCTGATACAAGCTTCAAGCTTTCAAACTGCCAAGTCTCATACAGAGTTAGTTCTGGCATTTCTAAGGTCGCATGGATGGAAAGTGAACGAAAAGAAGAGTTCTCTCTTTCCTCTCACAAGAGTTCCATTCTTGGGGACTCTTATAGATTCTGTAGAAATGAAGATTTATCTGACAGAAGACAGATTAACAAAGCTTCTAAATGCATGCCGTGTCCTTCATTCCATTCAACTCCCGTCAGTAGCTCAATGCATGGAGGTGATCGGCTTAATGGTAGCAGCAATGGACATAGTTCCCTTTGCACGCCTACATCTCAGACCGCTGCAATTGTGCATGCTGAGTCAGTGGAATGGGGATTACTCAGATTTGTCCCCCACTCTGAATCTGGATCAAGAGACCAGAAACTCTCTTCTATGGTGGCTTTCTCGGCCACATCTGTCCAGGGGGATGCCGTTCAGCAGGCCGGACTGGACAATTGTAACAACAGACGCCAGCCTTCTAGGTTGGGGCGCTGTCTGGAATTCTCTGAAGGCTCAGGGACAATGGAGTCAGGAGGAAAGTCTCCTGCCAATAAACATTCTGGAATTGAGAGCAGTTCTCAATGCCCTTCTAGCTTGGCCCCAGTTAAAGACTCGGGGGTTCATCAGGTTTCAGTCGGACAACATCACGACTGTAGCTTACATCAACCATCAAGGAGGGACAAGAAGCTCCCTAGCAATGATAGAAGTATCAAAGATAATTCGCTGGGCAGAGTCTCACTCTTGCCACCTGTCAGCAATCCACATCCCGGGAGTGGAGAACTGGGAGGCGGATTTCTTGAGTCGCCAGACTCTTCATCCGGGGGAGTGGGAACTTCATCCGGAGGTCTTTGCCCAAATACTTCAACGTTGGGGCAAACCAGAGATAGATCTCATGGCGTCTCGCCAGAACGCCAAACTTCCTCGCTACGAATCCAGATCCAGGGATCCGGGAGCGGTTCTGATAGATGCTTTGACAGCACCTTGGAACTTCAGGATGGCTTATGTGTTTCCACCCTTCCCACTGCTTCCTCGATTGATTGCCAAAATCAAACAGGAGAGAGCATCAGTGATTCTAATAGCGCCTGCATGGCCGCGCAGGACTTGGTATGCAGATCTAGTGGACATGTCATCCTGTCCGCCTTGGTCTCTACCTCTAAGACAGGACCTTCTGATTCAGGGTCCATTCAAACATCAAAGTCTAACTTCTCTGAAGCTGACTGCTTGGAAATTGAACGCTTGATTTTATCAAAACGTGGTTTTTCTGAGTCGGTTATTGATACCCTGATACAGGCTAGGAAGCCTGTTACCAGAAAGATTTACCATAAAATATGGCGTAAATACCTATACTGGTGTGAATCCAAAGATTACTCCTGGAGTAAGGTTAGGATTCCTAGGATATTGTCTTTTCTACAAGAAGGTTTAGAAAAGGGTTTATCGGCTAGTTCATTAAAGGGACAGATCTCAGCTCTGTCCATCTTGTTACACAGGCGTCTGTCAGAAAATTCAGACATCCAGGCCTTTTGTCAGGCTTTAGCTAGGATCAAGCCTGTGTTTAAAGCTGTTGCTCCGCCATGGAGTTTAAACTTAGTTCTTAACGTTTTACAGGGTGTTCCGTTTGAACCCCTTCATTCCATTGATATAAAATTGTTATCTTGGAAAGTTCTCTTTTTAATGGCTATTTCCTCGGCTCGAAGAGTCTCTGAGTTATCAGCCCTACATTGTGATTCTCCTTATCTGATCTTTCACTCAGACAAGGTAGTTCTGCGTACTAAACCTGGGTTCTTACCTAAGGTAGTCACTAACAGGAATATCAATCAAGAGATTGTTGTTCCATCCTTGTGTCCAAATCCTTCTTCAAAGAAGGAACGTCTTCTACACAATCTGGATGTAGTTCGTGCCCTCAAGTTCTATTTGCAGGCAACTAAAGATTTTCGCCAAACTTCTTCCCTGTTTGTCGTTTATTCTGGACAGAGGAGAGGTCAAAAAGCTTCTGCTACCTCTCTCTCTTTTTGGCTTCGTAGCATAATACGTTTAGCCTATGAGACTGCTGGACAGCAGCCTCCTGAAAGAATTACAGCTCATTCCACTAGAGCTGTGGCTTCCACTTGGGCCTTTAAGAATGAGGCCTCTGTTGAACAGATTTGCAAGGCTGCAACTTGGTCTTCGCTTCATACTTTTTCCAAATTTTACAAATTTGACACTTTTGCTTCTTCGGAGGCTATTTTTGGGAGAAAGGTTCTTCAGGCAGTGGTTCCTTCTGTATAATGAGCCTGCCTATCCCTCCCGTCATCCGTGTACTTTTGCTTTGGTATTGGTATCCCAGAAGTAATGATGACCCGTGGACTGATCACACATAACAGAAGAAAACATAATTTATGCTTACCTGATAAATTCCTTTCTTCTGTTGTGTGATCAGTCCACGGCCCGCCCTGTTTTTTAAGGCAGGTACATATTTTTTAAATTATAATTCAGTCACCACTACACCCTTGGTTTCTCCTTTCTCGTTGGTCTTTGGTCGAATGACTGGAGGTGACGTAGAGGGGAGGAGCTATATAGCAACTCTGCTGGGTGAATCCTCTTGCACTTCCTGTAGGGGAGCAGATAATATCCCAGAAGTAATGATGACCCGTGGACTGATCACACAACAGAAGAAAGGAATTTATCAGGTAAGCATAAATTATGTTTTTTTCTCTGTGAAAGGCATAATGTGCTAAACGAGACTGCACCCTGAGTGGCACTGGCCTTGTGGACAAACATGGAAGTTTTTCTAGCTTTTGTTTTGTCTCAGTTGAGTGCGTCTCTCCATTTTCTTGTTTTTATTCAAATTACTCTTAGGTCTCCCTAAGACCAGACGTGGACTCCTTGCACACATGCCCTAGAGATATGCAACTGCACCTCACTGCCGAGGCCCAAGAGAGGCCGAAACGTACGTCTGGGGTTTGTTGTTTGTCTTGTTCAGAGAAGAATTGCCTGGTATTTTGGCGCTGTACTGTCATTGGGCAGGGTGAGACTGATATACTACAGGATATTTTTTCTCTGTGAAAAGGCATAGTGTGCAAAAAGGGACTGCACCCTGAGTGGCACTGGCCCTGTGGACAAGCATGAAAGTTTTTCTAGCTTTTGTTCTGTCTCAGTTGAGTGCGTCTCTCTATTTTCTTGTTTTTAGACTTTCCCTTTAACATGTTTTTTATTCTCTATCCTATCAACTTTAAGACTAATTTTGACTGCACTATGTAATATGAAATACATAGCAGTAAAAACTCTTCAAACTCATGGCACTGAAGATGTTAAGTTGTGCTATTAGAGATGCTTTTGTTTTGTAGTAATAAGATGTAAATAAAATTCTAATCACTTGGAAATCTTGTTCATAAAAAAATCCAATATCTTTATAAAAGGTATGAAAAATTTAGTTTGCAGTACACAGTGACATCTTGTGGCCAAAATTAATACCAACCTATGTTTGTGCATTTTTTGTTTTTTAAATATATATATATAATACAAATAAAAACCGAATAAATCGGTTGTAAGTTTTAATTTGTATTTGATGATATTGACTTACTGAATTAAGTATTCCATCCAATGTAGATAAAATGTTTTATTCCAGATAATTCATTATTCTCTTAATTTTAAAGCACCATCAGATTTCAAAGGAGGGAGTACAAAAAGGCCGGGCTAGGCCATCTGAGAGACCACTATCTAAAGGAGTAGACACACTAGGGGGCCTATTTATTATGGTGTGAGCAGACATGATCCGATATAGCGGATCATGTCCGCTGCACATCAATAAATGCAGACAGCATACGCTGTTGGCATTTATCATTGCACCAGCAGATTTTGTGAACTGCTGTTGCAATGCCGCCCCCTGCAGATTTGCGGCCAATCGGACGCTAGCAGGGGGCGTCAATTAACCCGATCGTATTCGATCGGGTTGATTTCTGTCCGCCGCCTCAGAGCAGGCGGACAGGTTATGGAGCAGCGGTCTTTAGTATGTGTATATATAAAAAAGAGAGATAGATGTGTATATATAATTTGAAAAATAGTAACGTCCCAGCACTGTTTCATCAAGGTAAATGTTTTATTGAGGTGAAAAGGAAGACCGCAAACAGCGACTTTTTAGGGCCTACATAGCCCTTACTCATGCAGTAGATTACAGGTAGCATCCTGCTTTTTTAATAGCGCCTGTGCACAGCTAAATTAACCCATCAATTGACACAAAAACCACAGTTGGATGGATAACACCCTACTTTTTAAAAATTAAAAATATTTATAACTAGTGAAAAAAGAAAACAATTATTAAAGAAATAAATGTAAATCATAATCTTTATTTAAACCTACTGGATGTAGAGTCCCTAACGTTTGAATCCACCAAACTTTTCTCTTTTTGAGTGTCAATTCCATATCTCCCCCTCTCCATAATTTGGGTATATGATCAATGATCTGAATGCGCAGCTGACTGATAGTGATGTCGCGAACAGTTCGACGGATAGCAGTTCTCGGCGAACATAGCTTGTTCGCGTTCACAGCGGCGGGCGAACATATGCGATGTTTGATCCGCCCCCTATTCGTCATCATTGAGTAAACTTTGACCCTGTATCTCAGTCTGCAGACACATTACAGCCAATCAGCAGCAGACACTCCCTCCCAGCTCCTGGGCAGCAGCCATTTTAGATTCATTCTGATCCTGCATTGTTAGTGAGAGGAGGGACAGTGTAGCTGCTGCTAATTTAATAGGGAAATCGATAGCTAGGCTAGTGTATTCAGTGTCCACTACAGCCCTGAAGGACTCATCTGATCTCTGCTGTAAGGACAGCACCCCAAAAAGCCCTTTTTAGGGCTACATCAGTAGTTTTTTTTTTATTTTTTTTTTGTAATCTAATAGCAGTTGCCTGCCTGCCTGCCACTGCCAGCCTGTGTGTCAGGCTCACAGCATATACTGTGCCTACTTGCTCAGTGCCACCACTCATATCTGGTGTAACATTAGTGTAAATTTAAAAAAAAAAAATCTTTTACATCAGTCTGCTAGTGTAATCTAATTTTAGTTGCCAGGCCAGCCTGCCACTGCCAGCCTGTGTGTCAGACTCACAGCATATACTGTGCCTACTTGCTCAGTGCCACCACTCATATCTGGCTAGTGTAACAGTAGTGTAAATTTAAAGAAAAATCTTTTGCATCAGTCTGCTAGTGTAATCTAATTTCAGTTACCAGGCCAGCCTGCCACTGCCAGCCTGTGTGTCAGACTCACAGCATATACTGTGCCTACTTGCTCAGTGCCACCACTCATATTATCTTGTTTAATAGTAGTGTAAGTGTACATTTAAAAATAAAAAAACTATTTTGACTGTGAAACATCAGTCTGCTTTTCTTTCATGTAATTAGCAAGAGTCCATGAGCTAGTGACGTATGGGATATATATTCCTACCAGGAGGGGCAAAGTTTCCCAAACCTCAAAATGCCTATAAATACACCCCTCACCACACCCACAAATCAGTTTTACAAACTTTGCCTCCTATGGAGGTGGTGAAGTAAGTTTGTGCTAGATTCTACGTTGATATTCGCTCCGCAGCAGGTTGGAGCCCGGTTTTCCTCTCAGCGTGCAGTGAATGTCAGAGGGATGTGAGGAGAGTATTGCCTATTTGAATTCAATGATCTCCTTCTGCGGGGTCTATTTCATAGGTTCTCTGTTATCGGTCGTAGAGATTCATCTCTTACCTCCCTTTTCAGATCGACGATATACTCTTATATATACCATTACCTCTACTGATTCTCGTTTCAGTACTGGTTTGGCTTTCTACTACATGTAGATGAGTGTCCTGGGGTAAGTAAGTCTTATTTTCTGTGACACTCTAAGCTATGGTTGGGCACTTTTATATAAAGTTCTAAATATATGTGTTCAAACATTTATTTGCCTTGACTCAGGATGTTCAACATTCCTTATTTCAGACAGTCAGTTTCATATTTGGGATAATGCATATGAATTAATCAATTTTTTTCTTACCTTAAAATTTGACTTTTTCCCTGTGGGCTATTAGGCTCGCGGGGGCTGAAAATGCTTCATTTTATTGCGTCATTATTGGCGCAGACTTTTTTGGCGCAAATTTTTTTTTCTGTTTCCCGCGTCATACGTGTCGCCGGAAGTTGCGTCATTTTTTTTACTTTTTTTTGCGCCAAAAGTGTCGGCGTTCCGGATGTGGCGTCATTTTTGGTGCCAAATAATGTGGGCGGCTTTTTTGGCGCTAAAAAATATGGGCGTCACTATTGTCTCCACATTATTTAAGTCTCATTATTTTATTGCTTCTGGTTGCTAGAAGCTTGTTCACTGGCATTTTTTCCCATTCCTGAAACTGTCATTTAAGGAATTTGATCAATTTTGTTTTATATGTTGTTTTTTCTATTACATATTGCAAGATGTCTCCGTTTGTCCCCGAGTCAGAAGCCACTTCTGGAAAAATGCTTAACTGAGTTTCAGTTCTACCAAAGCTAAGTTCATTTATTTTAAATGTTATAAATGTTTATCTTTAGCTATGGTTTGTAATAAGTTATTATGATATACTTTTACATGCAGATTCCATTAGTATTTATGCTTTATACATTTCCATTCTTAAGTGCAAGAAATGTTTAGAAGATTTATAAGAAATATTTTTTCTGATTAAGGCTATGTCTGACTTCGTGCCTTCTAATATGATTTTTAGGTCTTTTTCACTTCTTTTTTAATTATTGAAGTTTCAAATGACCAACAACATACTGATTTATCCTTCTCTGATGATGTTTTTTTCTCTTTCAGAAATTCTCTTCATCAGATATTGACACTAACAAATCTACTTTTTTATATATTTTTTTTATTATTAAAGTACATTTGTTCTTTGTTGAAGAGGTGTTGATTATTTTGGATATTAAGGTAACTAGTTCTTTAAGACTAGCTGACACTATTTCTGCCTTTTTATTTCTTCTGTGATTTCAGAGGTTTTCTTTCCAATTCCCCATACTAGGGAATGGAATAGGCTGAGAATTTTCTTTTATTTTTAAACTATATTCTTTGTCAGCAGTTAAATTCAATTTGGAGGGTTCTCCAATTTATTGGAGCTATCTCTACTCCTACTAATTATGCTATTGTTTTTATAGCAAAATAGTATTTATTTTCCTTTATATAGTTGTATCTTATTTTTGGAAAATTATTTAGATTCAGGTACTTTTCTTGGTCCTGTGATATTGCAATTGCTTCATTTTTTCTGTTTACTTTAAGATCAAGTATCAGATCATGATTTATTTTAGCATTGTTAAGGGACAACATTTACTAGACTAGGTGCCGTTGCATTTGTCTTGTTGTTTTGCATTTTGCAAGTCTTCTGTTTTGACTGGTCCTTTAAACTGGACTATCATGCTAATGATTTCATTTGTCTTCATTTTATTGAATATATTCGCAAATGAGGGTTAATCTATGTCTTTAGCTATTTTAGCTAGAAGAAATTCTGTGATTTAAAAAAAAGAAAATCCATATTTCTTTTGTTCTAAGATAATCAATTATAATTGGATTCAATTCTTAACTGTTACTATGGGCTTCAGGATTGAGTTCTAAGACTAAAACTTTAAGCTTATACTAGTTTGGTTGTTCTTATTAAGGAACAAATCCTGAGTTCTTTCCCAAGTAACATGTTTTTAATTGGGGTTCGAAATTAGCTCCCTAATGTTGCGATGCACGTGCCGTATTCCAGCTTGGCTGGTAAGGGGCAGGTTAAGACTTCTTTGAAATTTATTTGGTTCTATTTTGTCCAAATTTCTTTGATTTTATTCCAGTAAGGCTAACACTTTCTTTCAGTGTGTTTCTGTCCTATATATTTTGGATACTGTTGAGGCATGGCTGGGTACCCATGGGGTTCAAGCGCTGCTCAGACCTGGAATCTTCTGGGGTTTTTATTCCAGTTCCTTTTCTAGGAACTGGGTTTTGGAGTTTTATTCAAACTATTTTGCCTTTTTGTGGTCATTGATAGCATTATTTGTTTTCTTTAGATACAATAAATGCGTATTCTTCATTTTTCTGTTTTCAGATGCGGATTCTCATATGTTTCACTTGCTCTTCAGGACATAGTTAGAGGATCTTTTTTCAAAAGCTCTTGATTCCTCACGCAAGGGTCACCTTTTTTTAGGTTTCCAGATGGTTTATGTCACTATCTTTGTCTCTATCAGACAAGGGACAATTTGTATTGGGTTCCGTCTGTCGGTACCTTTAGTCTCTATTATTTCCTTCAGTTGCTATATATGCATAGAAGTTTTAACAGCATTGGATTCAATTCCCTTTGCTCATTTTCAATGGAAAGATCCTTTCCAGCTTTTTATGAGTGTTGTTTCTTCAAGAACATGGTTGGAGGATCAATTAACCAAAAAGTTTGTTGATTCCTCAGACAAGAGTAACCTTTATTAGATTTCCGGATAGATTCAGTGTCCATGACTCTGTTGGACAGGAGACGTCTGAAATTGGTTTCAGCTTATCGAAACCTTCAGTCTTAATCATTCCCTTCGGTAGCCTTATGCATGGAAATTCTAGGTTCTTTTGACTGCTGCATTGGACGTGTTCCCCTTTGCTCATTTTCACATGCGACCTCTTCAGCTCTGTATGCTGAACCAGTGGTGCCGGGATTATACAAAGATATCTCATTTAATATCTTTAAAACTGATTGTTCGACACCCTCTGACGTGGTACAGACCACCATCGTTTAGTTCAGGGGGCTTCTTTTTTTCTTCCAACCTGGACTGTGATCTCAACAGATGCAAGTCTGACAGGTTGGGGAGCTGTATGGGGGTTTCTGACAGCACAAGGGGTTTGGGAAATCTCAGGAGGTGAGATTACCAATCAATATTTTGGAACTCCATGCAATTTTCAGAAGCTCTTCAGTCATGGCCTCTTCTAAAGAGAGAATCGTTCATTTGTTTTCAGACAGACAATGTCACAACTGTGGCATATATCAATCATCAAGGAGGGACTCACAGTCCTCTGGCTATGAAAGAAGTATCTCGAATACTGGTTTGGGCGGAATCCAGCTCCTGTCTAATCTCTGCGGTTCATATCCCAGGTATTGACAATTGGAAAGCGGATTATCTCAGTCACCAAACGTTACATCCGGGCGAATGGTCTCTTCACCCAGAGGTGTTTCTTCAGATTGTTCAAATGTGGGGACTTCCAGAAATAGATCTGATGGCTTCTCATCTAAACAAGGAACTTCCCAGGTATCTGTCCAGATCCAGGGACCCTCAGGCGGAAGCAGTGGATGCATTGTCACTTCCTTGGAAGTATCATCCTGCCTATATCTTTCCGCCTCTAGTTCTTCTTCCAAGAGTAATCTCCAAGATTCTGAAGGAATGCTCGTTTCTCCAACATAGGTGTGTCCGGTCCACGGCGTCATCCTTACTTGTGGGATATTCTCTTCCCCAACAGGAAATGGCAAAGAGCCCAGCAAAGCTGGTCACATGATCCCTCCTAGGCTCCGCCTACCCCAGTCATTCTCTTTGCCGTTGTACAGGCAACATCTCCACGGAGATGGCTTAGAGTTTTTTAGTGTTTAACTGTAGTTTTTATTATTCAATCAAGAGTTTGTTATTTTGAAATAGTGCTGGTATGTACTATTTACTCAGAAACAGAAAAGAGATGAAGATTTCTGTTTGTATGAGGAAAATGATTTTAGCAACCGTCACTAAAATCCATGGCTGTTCCACACAGGACTGTTGAGAGCAATTAACTTCAGTTGGGGGAACAGTGTGCAGTCTCTTGCTGCTTGAGGTATGACACATTCTAACAAGACGATGTAATGCTGGAAGCTGTCATTTTCCCTATGGGATCCGGTAAGCCATGTTTATTACGATCGTAAATAAGGGCTTCACAAGGGCTTATTAAGACTGTAGACTTTTTCGGGGCTAAATCGATTCATTATTAACACATATTTAGCCTTGAGGAATCATTTTATCTGGGTATTTTGATATAATAATATCGGCAGGCACTGTATTAGACACCTTATTCCTTAGGGGCTTTCCCAAAGCATAAGCAGAGCCTCATTTTCGCGCCGGTGTGGCGCACTTGTTTTTGAGAGGCATGGCATGCAGTCGCATGTGAGAGGAGCTCTGATACTTAGAAAAGACTTTCTGAAGGCGTCATTTGGTATCGTATTCCCCTTTGGGCTTGGTTGGGTCTCAGCAAAGCAGATACCAGGGACTGTAGAGGGGTTAAAGTTTAAAACGGCTCCGGTTCCGTTATTTTAAGGGTTAAAGCTTCCAAATTTGGTGTGCAATACTTTTAAGGCTTTAAGACACTGTGGTGAAAATTTGGTGAATTTTGAACAATTCCTTCATGTTATTTCGCAATTGCAGTAATAAAGTGTGTTCAGTTTAAAATTTAAAGTGACAGTAACGGTTTTATTTTAAAACGTTTTTTGTACTTTGTTATCAAGTTTATGCCTGTTTAACATGTCTGAACTACCAGATAGACTGTGTTCTGAATGTGTGGAAGCCAGAATTCCTATTCATTTAAATAAATGTGATTTATGTGATAATGACAATGATGCCCAAGATGATTCCTCAAGTGAGGGGAGTAAGCATGGTACTGCATCATTCCCTCCTTCGTCTACACGAGTCTTGCCCACTCAGGAGGCCCCTAGTACATCTAGCGCGCCAATACTCCTTACTATGCAACAATTAACGGCTGTAATGGATAATTCTGTCAAAAACATTTTAGCCAAAATGAACACTTCTCAGCGTAAGCGCGGCTGCTCTGTTTTAGATACTGAAGAGCATGACGACGCTGATATTAATATTTCTGAAGGGCCCCTAACCCAGTCTGATGGGGCCAGGGAGGTTTTGTCTGAGGGAGAAATTACTGATTCAGGGAACATTTCTCAACAGGCTGAACCTGATGTGATTGCATTTAAATTTAAGTTGGAACATCTCCGCATTCTGCTTAAGGAGGTATTATCCACTCTGGATGATTGTGACAAGTTGGTCATCCCAGAGAAACTATGTAAAATGGACAAGTTCCTAGAGGTGCCGGGGCTCCCAGAAGCTTTTCCTATACCCAAGCGGGTGGCGGACATTGTTAATAAAGAATGGGAAAGGCCCGGTATTCCTTTCGTCCCTCCCCCCATATTTAAAAAATTGTTTCCTATGGTCGACCCCAGAAAGGACTTATGGCAGACAGTCCCCAAGGTCGAGGGAGCGGTTTCCACTTTAAACAAACGCACCACTATACCCATAGAGGATAGTTGTGCTTTCAAAGATCCTATGGATAAAAAATTGGAAGGTTTGCTTAAAAAGATGTTTGTTCAGCAAGGTTACCTTCTACAACCAATTTCATGCATTGTCCCTGTCGCTACAGCCGCATGTTTCTGGTTCGATGATCTGATAAAGGCGGTCGATAGTGATTCTCCTCCTTTTGAGGAGATTATGGACAGAATCAATGCTCTCAAATTGGCGAATTCTTTCACCCTAGACGCCACTTTGCAATTGGCTAGGTTAGCGGCTAAGAATTCTGGGTTTGCTATTGTGGCGCGCAGAGTGCTTTGGTTGAAATCTTGGTCGGCTGATGCGTCTTCCAAGAACAAGCTACTTAACATTCCTTTCAAGGGGAAAACGCTGTTTGGCCCTGACTTGAAAGAGATTATCTCTGATATCACTGGGGGTAAGGGCCACGCCCTTCCTCAGGATCGGCCTTTCAAGGCAAAAAATAAACCTAATTTTCGTCCCCTTCGTAGAAACGGACCAGCCCAAGGTGCTACGTCCTCTAAGCAAGAGGGTAATACTTCTCAAGCCAAGCCAGCTTGGAGACCACTGCAAGGCTGGAACAAGGGAAAGCAGGCCAAGAAACCGGCCACTGCTACCAAGACAGCATGAAATGTTGGCCCCCGATCCGGGACCGGATCTGGTGGGGGGCAGACTCTCTCTCTTCGCTCAGGCTTGGGCAAGAGATGTTCTGGATCCTTGGGCGCTAGAAATAGTCTCCCAAGGTTATCTTCTGGAATTCAAGGGACTTCCCCCAAGGGGGAGGTTCCACAGGTCTCAGTTGTCTTCAGACCACATAAAAAGACGGGCATTCTTACATTGTGTAGAAGACCTGTTAAAAATGGGAGTGATTCATCCTGTTCCATTAAGAGAACAAGGGATGGGGTTCTACTCCAATCTGTTCATAGTTCCCAAAAAAGAGGGAACGTTCAGACCAATCTTAGATCTCAAGATCTTAAACAAGTTTCTCAAGGTTCCATCGTTCAAGATGGAAACCATTCGAACTATTCTTCCTTCCATCCAGGAAGGTCAATTCATGACCACGGTGGATTTAAAGGATGCGTATCTACATATTCCTATCCACAAGGAACATCATCGGTTCCTAAGGTTCGCATTCCTGGACAAACATTACCAGTTCGTGGCGCTTCCTTTCGGATTAGCCACTGCTCCAAGGATTTTCACAAAGGTACTAGGGTCCCTTCTAGCTGTGCTAAGACCAAGGGGCATTGCTGTAGTACCTTACTTGGACGACATTCTGATTCAAGCGTCGTCCCTTCCTCAAGCAAAGGCTCACACGGACATTGTCCTGGCCTTTCTCAGATCTCACGGATGGAAAGTGAACGTGGAAAAGAGTTCTCTATCCCCGTCAACAAGGGTTCCCTTCTTGGGAACAATAATAGACTCCTTAGAAATGAGGATTTTTCTGACAGAGGCCAGAAAAACAAAACTTCTAGACTCTTGTCGGATACTTCATTCCGTTCCTCTTCCTTCCATAGCTCAGTGCATGGAAGTGATCGGGTTGATGGTAGCGGCAATGGACATAGTTCCTTTTGCGCGCATTCATCTAAGACCATTACAACTGTGCATGCTCAGTCAGTGGAATGGGGACTATACAGACTTGTCTCCGAAGATACAAGTAAATCAGAGGACCAGAGACTCACTCCGTTGGTGGCTGTCCCTGGACAACCTGTCACAAGGGATGACATTCCGCAGACCAGAGTGGGTCATTGTCACGACCGACGCCAGTCTGTTGGGCTGGGGCGCGGTCTGGGGATCCCTGAAAGCTCAGGGTCTTTGGTCTCGGGAAGAATCTCTTCTACCGATAAATATTCTGGAACTGAGAGCGATATTCAATGCTCTCAAGGCTTGGCCTCAGCTAGCGAGGGCCAAGTTCATACGGTCTCAATCAGACAACATGACAACTGTTGCGTACATCAACCATCAGGGGGGAACAAGGAGTTCCCTAGCGATGGAAGAAGTGACCAAAATCATTCTATGGGCGGAGTCTCACTCCTGCCACCTGTCTGCTATCCACATCCCAGGAGTGGAAAATTGGGAAGCGGATTTTCTGAGTCGTCAGACATTGCATCCGGGGGAGTGGGAACTCCATCCGGAAATCTTTGCCCTAGTCACTCAGCTGTGGGGCATTCCAGACATGGATCTGATGGCCTCTCGTCAGAACTTCAAAGTTCCTTGCTACGGGTCCAGATCCAGGGATCCCAAGGCGGCTCTAGTGGATGCACTAGTAGCACCTTGGACCTTCAAACTAGCTTATGTGTTCCCGCCGTTTCCTCTCATCCCCAGGCTGGTAGCCAGGATCAATCAGGAGAGGGCGTCGGTGATCTTGATAGCTCCTGCGTGGCCACGCAGGACTTGGTATGCAGATCTGGTGAATATGTCATCGGCTCCACCTTGGAAGCTACCTTTGAGACGAGACCTTCTTGTTCAGGGTCCGTTCGAACATCCGAATCTGGTTTCACTCCAGCTGACTGCTTGGAGATTGAACGCTTGATTTTATCGAAGCGAGGGTTCTCAGATTCTGTTATCGATACTCTTGTTCAGGCCAGAAAGCCTGTAACTAGAAAGATTTACCACAAAAATATATCTGTTGGTGTGAATCTAAAGGATTCCCTTGGGACAAGGTTAAGATTCCTAGGATTCTATCCTTCCTTCAAGAAGGATTGGAAAAAGGATTATCTGCAAGTTCCCTGAAGGGACAGATTTCTGCCTTGTCGGTGTTACTTCACAAAAAACTGGCTGCTGTGCCAGATGTTCAAGCCTTTGTTCAGGCTCTGGTTAGAATTAAGCCTGTTTACAAACCTTTGACTCCTCCTTGGAGTCTCAATTTAGTTCTTTCAGTTCTTCAGGGGGTTCCGTTTGAACCCTTGCATTCCGTTGATATTAAGTTATTATCTTGGAAAGTTTTGTTTTTAGTTGCAATTTCTTCTGCCAGAAGAGTTTCAGAATTATCTGCTCTGCAGTGTTCTCCTCCTTATCTGGTGTTCCATGCAGATAAGGTGGTTTTACGTACTAAACCTGGTTTTCTTCCAAAAGTTGTTTCTCACAAAAACATTAACCAGGAGATTATCGTACCTTCTCTGTGTCCGAAACCAGTTTCAAAGAAGGAACGTTTGTTGCACAATTTGGATGTTGTTCGCGCTCTAAAATTCTATTTAGATGCTACAAAGGATTTTAGACAAACATCTTCCTTGTTTGTTGTTTATTCCGGTAAAAGGAGAGGTCAAAAAGCAACTTCTACCTCTCTTTCTTTTTGGATTAAAAGCATCATCAGATTGGCTTACGAGACTGCCGGACGGCAGCCTCCCGAAAGAATCACAGCTCATTCCACTAGGGCTGTGGCTTCCACATGGGCCTTCAAGAACGAGGCTTCTGTTGATCAGATATGTAGGGCAGCGACTTGGTCTTCACTGCACACTTTTACCAAATTTTACAAGTTTGATACTTTTGCTTCTTCTGAGGCTATTTTTGGGAGAAAGGTTTTGCAAGCCGTGGTGCCTTCCATTTAGGTGACCTGATTTGCTCCCTCCCTTCATCCGTGTCCTAAAGCTTTGGTATTGGTTCCCACAAGTAAGGATGACGCCGTGGACCGGACACACCTATGTTTATGTTTACCTGATAAATTACTTTCTCCAACGGTGTGTCCGGTCCACGGCCCGCCCTGGTTTTTTTAATCAGGTCTGATAATTTATTTTCTTTAACTACAGTCACCACGGTACCATATGGTTTCTCCTATGCAAATATTCCTCCTTAACGTCGGTCGAATGACTGGGGTAGGCGGAGCCTAGGAGGGATCATGTGACCAGCTTTGCTGGGCTCTTTGCCATTTCCTGTTGGGGAAGAGAATATCCCACAAGTAAGGATGACGCCGTGGACCGGACACACCGTTGGAGAAAGTAATTTATCAGGTAAACATAAATTCTGTTTTTTTCTGCTGGTGGCTCCAGCATGGTCTCACAGGTTTTGGTATACGGATCTTGTCCGCATGGCTTCTTGCCAACCGTGGACTCTTCCGTTAAGACCAGACCTTCTGTCACAAGGTCCTTTTTTACCATCAGGATCTCAAATCCTTAAATTTAAAGGTATGGAGATTGAATGCTTGATTCTTAGTCAAAGAGGTTTCTCTGACTCTGTGATTAATACTATGTTACAGGCTCGTAGATCTGTATCTAGGAATATATATTATCGAGTCTGGAAGACTTACATTTCTTGGTGTCTTTCTCATCATTTTTCCTGGCATTCTTTTAGAATTCCGAGAATTTTTCAGTTTCTTCAGGATGGTTTGGATAAAGGTTTGTCTGCAAGTTCCTTGAAAGGACAAATATCTGCTCTTTCTGTTCTTTTTCACAGAAGGATTGCTATTCTTCCTGATATTCATTGTTTTGTACAAGCTTTGGTTCGTATAAAACCTGTTATTAAGTCAATTTCTCCTCCTTGGAGTTTGAATTTGGTTCTGGGGGCTCTTCAAGCTCTTCCGTTTGAACCTATGCATTCACTGGACATTAAATTACTTTCTTGGAAAGTTTTGTTTTCTTTTGGCCATCTCTTCTGCTAGAAGAGTTTCTGAATTATCTGCACTTTCTTGTGAATCTCCTTTTCTGATTTTCCATCAGGATAAGGCGGTGTTGCGAACTTCTTTTAAATTTTTACCTAAGGTTGTGAATTCTAACAACATTAGTAGAGAAATTGTGGTTCCTTCATTAAGTCCTAATCCTAAGAATTCTAAGGAGAGATCATTGCATTCTTTGGATGTAGTTAGAGCTTTGAAATATTATGTTGAAGCTACTAAGAATTTCCGAAAGACTTCTAGTCTATTTGTTATCTTTTCCGGTTCTAGGAAAGGTCAGCAGGCCTCTGCCATTTCTTTGGCATCTTGGTTGAAATCTTTAATTCATCATGCTTATGTCGAGTCGGGTAAATCTCCGCCTCAAAGGATTACAGCTCATTCTACTAGGTCAGTTTCTACTTCCTGGGCGTTTAGGAATGAAACTTCGATTGATCAGATTTGCAAAGCAGCAACTTGGTCTTCTTTGCATACTTTTACTAAATTCTACCATTTTGATGTGTATTCTTCTTCTGAAGCAGTTTTTTGGTAGAAAAATACTTCAGGCAGCTGTTTCAGTTTGATTCTTCTGCTTATAATTTCAGTTTTCTTCATTATAAGATTTAAACTTTATTTTGGGTGTGGATTATTTTTCAGCGGAATTGGCTGTCTTTATTTTATCCCTCCCTCTCTAGTGACTCTTGCGTGGAAGATCCACATCTTGGGTAGTCATTATCCCATACGTCACTAGCTCATGGACTCTTGCTAATTACATGAAAGAAAACATAATTTATGTAAGAACTTACCTGATAAATTCATTTCTTTCATATTAGCAAGAGTCCATGAGGCCCACCCTTTTTTGTGGTGGTTATGATTTTTTTGTATAAAGCACAATTATTCCAATTCCTTGTTTTTTATGCTTTCGCACTTTTTTCTTATCACCCCACTTCTTGGCTATTCGTTAAACTGATTTGTGGGTGTGGTGAGGTGTATTTATAGGCATTTTGAGGTTTGGGAAACTTTGCCCCTCCTGGTAGGAATGTATATCCCATACGTCACTAGCTCATGGACTCTTGCTAATATGAAAGAAATGAATTTATCAGGTAAGTTCTTACATAAATTATGTTTTTTGTGTCAGGCTCACAGCGTATACTGTGCCCACTTGTCCAGTGCCACCACTCACATTATCTTCTTTAATAGTAGTGTAAGTGTACATTTTAAAAATAAAAAAACTATTTTGACTGTGAAATATCAGTCTGCTTTTTTGTGTCAGGCTCACAGCGTATACTGTGCCCATTCACAGTAGCTTGCACGCATAGTAGCACTAATTGAAAAAAAAAAGACAGGCAGAGGCAGGCCAACCCGCAGGGGCCGTCGTGGTGCTGTGATTCCCTTTGTCCATAGAATAATGCCCAGTGTTAGGCCACGTACCATGAACACGAAAAGTTCTGATGAAATAGTTGACTTTATAACACAGGACACCCAATCTTCTACAGCTTCCGCTCGTAACCTTGATGCACCATCCTCCTCCTCTAGCTTAGCTTCGGGCACCTCTCAACTTACCACTCGCCCGCCTGCCGCCGACACTAGCACCACAGCCGCCTCACTTGATCTGTCAGAGGAGTTATGTACACCTCAGTGTGAAGAAATGAGTGATGCGCAACCATCATTGACAGAGGATGTAAATAACTGTGATATGTCTCAGGCAGCATTACAGACATGTACGATGCACGGTGTGATGTACCCGCCGTTGTTGAGTTGTCAGATACAAGTGAAGGGGTTGATGATGACGATGCGTCCGTGGATGTCACGTGGGCGCCCGGTAGAAGAGAAGAAGAACAGGTGGAAAGTTCAGATGGGGAGACAGAGAGGAGCAGGAGGAGGAGACGAGTTGGAAGCAGGGGGAGGTCATCGCAAGGAGCTAGTGGGACAGTCAGACAGCATGCATCAGCACCCGGGGTCAGCCAGACAGCACGCCAATCAACGCATGCAGTTGCCACCACCAGAATGCCATCATCGCAGAGCTCAGCAGTGTGGCATTTTTTTATGTGTCTGCCTCTGACAACAGCAATGCCATTTGCAACCTGTGCCAAAAGAAACAGAGTCGTGGGAAGTCAAACACCCACCTAGGTACAACTGCTTTGCGAAGGCACATGATCTAACATCACAAACGCCTATGGGATGAACACATGAGGACAAGCAGCACACAAACTCAAAGCCGCCACCCTCCTCCTGGTCCAGCATCTTCAGCCACGTCAACCACTGCTGTGTTCCTTGCCCCCTCTCAACCATCCGCCAATCCGTCTCTCTTCCGGAGCAGTTCCTGCTCATCTGCCCACAGTCAGGTGTCTGTCAAGGACATGTTTAAGCGTAAGAAGCCAATGTCACCAAGTCACCCCCTTGCCCGGCGTCTGACAGCTGGCTTGTCTGAACTGTTAGCCCGCCAGCTTTTATCATACAAGCTAGTGGAGTCTGAGGCGTTCAAAAAATTTGTAGCTATTGGGACACCGCAGTGGAAGGTACCCGGACGAAATTTCTTTGCACAAAAGGCAATCCCCAACCTGTACTCGATTGTGCGAAAGGAAGTAATGGCATGTCTGGCACACAGTGTTGGGGCAAGGGTCCATCTGACCACTGATAGCTGGTCTGCAAAGCATGGTCAGTGCAGGTATATCACCTACACTGTGCATTGGGTAAACCTGCTGATGGCTGCCAAGCATGGAATGCCTGGCTCTGCAGAGGAGTTGGTGACACCGCCACGACTTGCAGGCAGGCCTGCTGCCACCTCTACTCCTCCTACTCCATCCTCTTCCATAACCTCCTCGGCTGAGTCCTCTTTTGCTGCTGCGTCCTGCTCCACATCAACGGCACCCCCCCCAGCTCCCCAGGTACTATTCCATATCCCGGATACGGCAGTGTCACGCCGTCTTGGGGTTGACTTGCTTGAAAGCAGAGAGTCACACCGCAGCAGCACTCCTGTCCGCCCTGAACGCACAGGTGTATCAGTGGCTGACTCCACACCAACTGGAGATCGGCAAAGTGGTTTCTGACAACGGAATAATTTGGTGGCGGCATTGAAATTGGGCAAGTTGACACATGTGCTGTGCATGGCACATGTGTGTAATCTGATTGTACAACGCTTTGTGCATAAGCACCCAGGCTTACAGGACGTCCTGAAGCAGGCCAGGAAGGTGTGTGGCCATTTCAGGCGTTCCTACACAGCCATGGCGCACTTGTCAGATATCTAGCGGCGAAACAACCTGCCAGTGAGGCGCTTGATTTGCGACAGCCCGACACGTTGGAATTCAACACTCCTAATGTCCGACCGCCTGCTCCAACAAGAAAAAGCTGTTAACGAGTATTTGTATGACCGGGGTGCTAGAACAGCCTCTGGGGAGCTGGGGATTTTTTTGCCATGTTACTGGACGCTCATGCGCAATGCCTGTAGGCTCATGCGTCCTTTTGAGGAGGTGACAAACCTAGTCAGTCGCACCATCAGCGACATCATACCATTTGTTTTCTTCCTGGAGCGTGCCCTGCGAAGACTGTTGGATCAGGCCGTAGATGAGCATGAAGAGGAAGAGTTGTGGTCTCCATCACCACCAGAAACAGCCTTATCAGGATCGCTTGCTGGACCAGCAGCAACGCAGGAAGAGGATTGTGAGGAAGAGGAGTCAGAGGAGGAATGTGGATTTGAGGAGGAGGAAGACCAACAACAGGCATCCCAGGGTGCTCGTTGTTGTCACCTATCTGGTACCCGTGGTGTTGTACGTGGCTGGGGGGAAGAAGATACCTTCAGTGAGATCAGTGAGGACGAGGAACGGGATATGAGTAGCTCGGCATCCAACCTTGTGCAAATGGGGTCTTTCATGCTGTCGTGCCTGATGAGGGACACTCATATAAAAAAGCTGAAGGAGAACGAACTGTACTGGGTGTCCACGCTACTAGACCCCCGGTATAAGCATAAAGTGACTGAAATGTTACCGAATTCCCGCAAGTCGGAAAGGATGGAGCAGTTCAAAAATAAATTAAAAAGTATGCTTTACACAGCGTATAAGGGTGATGTCACAGCACAACGGGAATCTAACAGGGGAAGAGATGAAAGTAATACTCCTCCTCCCACGACCACGCCGGCAAGGACAGGACGCTTTCCAGACGTGTTGTTGATGAAGGACATGTGGACCTTTTTAACTCCTATGCATCACCACAGCCCTTCGGGATCCAGCCTCAGAGAATAACTCAACCGATAGGTAGCAGACTACCTCGCCTTAACTGCAGATCTCGACACTCTGAGGAGCGATGAACCCCTTGACTTCTGGGTGTGCAGGCTTGACCTGTGGCCTGAGCTATCCCAATTTGCAATCAAACTTCTGGCCTGCCCCGCTTCAAGTGTCCTGTCAGAAAGGACCTTCAGTGCAGCAGGAGGTATTGTCACTGAGAAGAGAAGTCGCCTAGGTCAAAAATTTCTTGATTATCTCACCTTTATTAGAATGAATGAGGGATGGATCCCGAAGGGACTGACATTGGGCGATACATTCAAGTATAAAAGGCCTGATGAGATGAGCTGCACTTTCTAACTGTCAAACATCAATTTTTCTGGACGCTGCTACAGCAGCAGCTGCAACAATGCCTAATTTTTCTGGCCTCTGGTGCTGCACTGTGGCTTCAAAACCCACACCAAAAAAGGCACATAACAGGGATTAAACTGCTAAGAATAGTACTACTTAATACACCACTCATATCTGGTGGCACAGTCGATTGCACGCGCAGTGCCCCAAATTTGAAGTAGGAGAACCGACCAAGCATCTTTTTCCATCTCCTGGTTCCTAAAAACAATGCCATACCTGTACTCGATTCTGCAAAAGGAAGTCATGGCATATGGGGTCTTTCATGCTGTCGTGCCTGTTGAGGGTCGGGGACCCTCGTATAAAAAGTCTGGAGGAGAACGACCTGTACTGGGTGTCCAAGCATCTCCCGGTTCCTAAAATCCATGCCATATACACATCCCCTCATAGGGGACGTAACAGGGATTAAACTGATAAGAATAGTACTAGTTAACACACCACTCCTATCTGGTGGCACAGTAGATTGCACGCGGTGCTCTGACAAAATGCCGACGGACATTTGGCCGACGGGAAAAAAGCTAAAGAATGTTCAGATTTCGGCCGAGGGCAGATACAGAGTGCTCTGTTCTAATCAGAGCCTCGGGCGCCGTAACTGCCTCTGGGAACCTTACCATGGTTGTCAGACCGCCTGTCTTGTAATTCTCTGTCTGGGAAATTATCTATCTATCAAATCTATCTATCGTATCTATCATCAAATGTATCTATTGCATCTATTGATCTATGGGGAGTTTACGGTTGTGCAAATGGACTGTTTGCGGTTGTTTGCGGTGCGTTAAACGGGGAGTTTGGTCTGTCACTGTGAAGCGGGCGTAACCCTTACACTACATGAACGATACAACATCATACCTGATGTTTTAAAGCACGTTATTCCAAACAATTTAGGAATTTTAGGTGATTTATGACCTTTATGGATTAAAAACAGACTCTGCATCAACTATGCAATTTTCCATGGGAGTTTTGCCATGGATCCCCCTCCGGCATGCCACAGTCCAGGTGTTAGTCCCCTTGAAACAACTTTTCCATCACTTTTGTGGCCAGAAAGAGTCCCTTTTGGGGTTTAAAATTTGCCTGCCTATTGAAGTCAATGGCGGTTCGCCGGTTCGCGAACTTTTGTGGAAGTTCGCGTTCACTGTTCGCGAACGCAAAATTTTAGATTTGCGACATCACTACTGACTGACTGTGTGCCCTGCGGTAGTAAAGTGAGCTGATACTGGTAGGGTCATATCTTTGCTTCTAATACTTGATTTGTGTGCACTGATCCTGTCCTTGAGGGGGCGTATGGTCTCCCACACATAGCCACACCCACATGGACACTTTAGTAAATACACATCATACTCTTATTCTTATCATTGATCTAAGCTATATGTCTACCCTTGATCATAGAATTAAACTGTGCACAATTTAGGCATGGGTATGATCCTTTCTTTCATGTAATTGGCAAGAGTCCATGAGCTAGTCACATATGGGATATACAATCCTACCAGGAGGGGCAAAGTTTCTCAAATCTCAAAATGCCTATAAATACACCCCTCACCACACCCACAATTCAGTTTTACAAACTTTGCATCCCTATGGAAGTGGTGAAGTAAGTTTGTGCTTGATTTTCTTCTGTGATATGCGCTTCTCAGTTTTTTGAAGCCCGATTCCTCTGAGTACAGTGAATGTCAGAGGGATGTGAGGGGAGTATCACCTATTGAATTATATGGTTTTCCTCGCGGGAAATCTTTTCATAAGTTCTGTTATCGGTCGTAGAGATTCATCTTCTACCTCCCTTTTCAGATCGACGATATACTTTCATATTCCATTACCTCTACTGATAACTGTTTC
>NC_069503.1:442898605-442934077 GCF_027579735.1 Bombina bombina
TTTATTAGACAGTGTTTTAATGAGTGTAACTGTACTTTTGTGGAACTTTTATGTTACGCATAACTTAACTACAGCTTTTCGAGCGCAGAAAGGATTGTTGGTTAAAAGGCAACCATGCCCAATCGCGATTTTTCAAAACTTGTAGTAGCTGCGCAATGGAAATTGATTGCAAAAAGACCATATCGCGTGCAGACAACTCATAGCGCATCAAATTTTCTTCGTTCTATTGCTATCTTTTTTTTAAAAGCAGGAATTTAAAGCTTAGGAGCCAGTCCAATTTAGGTTCAGCACCCTGGCTAGTGCTTGCTTATTGGTGGATACATTTAGCAAACCAATAAGCAAGCATAACCCACATTCTAAACCAAAAATGGGCCGGCTTTTAAACTTTACATTCCTGCTTTTTAAATAAAGATAGCAAGGGAACAAAGAAAATTTCATAATAGGAGTAAATTAGAAAGTTGCTTAAAATTGCATGCTCTGAATCATTGAAGAAAAAAAATGGGTTTAATGCCCTTTTAGTAATAAAATGTTTATTTTCCTTTCTAATTAAAGGGACGGTCAATACTAGAATTTCCATCTTAATGGGAGGAGAGTCCACTGCTTCATTCATTACTTTTGGGAAATAAGAAGCTGACCACCAGGAGGAGGCAAAGACACCCCAGCCAAAGGCTTAAATACCTCCCCCACTCCCCTCATCCCCCAGTCATTCTTTGCCTTTCGTCACAGGAGGTTGGCAGAGAAGTGTTGGAAGATTACAGAGTAGCCTCTTATGGAGGGTAATACTCTTCGAAGTAGGACTGGAGATTTAAGTAATCCTGTCAGCCTCAGTGAGAGCATGGATGAAGGTTAGAGTCTGCAGATGCAGGGAGTGTCTTCTCTGCGAAACCATCCCGACTCATGTTAACAGATCCTTGGCAATCAGCATTCACGAGTTTCGCTGCCTGCCTTTATTCACTCAAGTCCATGTCAGGAGTGATGCTACTAACCTGTCACACTTGACGGGCCATGTTCCTGTTCCACGGCATAGATTCTGGTAAAATTGTTTGATTTATACACATATGATAACGCAAGAAGACAGGGTCAAAGTGTGTCTACTTTTATCTGTATAGAATCAAGGGTTAATATCCATGGAAAGGGGATTATTGAACGGGGGGATTTATGCATAATATCTTTGTGTTAATGCTACGTCATGTGTGAGATAAGGCTCTAGCAATGTGTGAACAGTCAGGTGAAGATCGGCGTGGCTTGTTTTTGATGCGTTTTCTCTATAGTACAGGGGCGGTCCTGCATGGCACTCCATGTGACTGGGTGCGGCCTCTTCAACTTCCTCTTTCCTGATCGTCATTTGCAGGAGACGTAACGATTTCTCCGTGCTCCGGGTTATAGGAGATGGTGAGTGCCCCAGCCATTGATGTATAAAGGTGCCATTTAATCTATCTCAGTTCATATTAAAGGCGCAAGCTATGGAGGACTCTGTTAGAGGATACTCACTCTTTAATCAAATTTAATAACTGTTTATTGTGAGGAGGTACAGGTTGATATGCCTGCTCAAATGTGTTCCACACATTAGATTGCAATATCTAAGAAGAATAAGATAATTAGTACTACTGAGTCGTCCACATCTGAGGGTTCTCAGTCCTGCGAGGTGCGTTTCCAACATTCATCTCTAATTACACATGTAGCTCCCCAAGGCCCTATTAATCCTCCCGCGGGAGGGTCCTCGTGGCCGCCAGATTTCTCTGCCCAGTTTCAAGAGGCGGTTTCTGAGGCCTTCAATGCCCTACCTCGTCCTGCGAAGTGCAAGCAAAGGGAAAGACATAGCCTTCAGTCCCTGGTGCTTCTACTCCGTTGGATATCTCAGAGAGATTATCCGATGAGGACGCCTCTGACTCATCAGAGGGCGCTCTCTCTGGGACCGAATTGGCGTCTTCTAGACCTCCGGCTACGGAGGAGCCAGATTTTTAGTTTAAGATGGAGCATTTGCGCTTTTTACTGAAAGAAGTGCTTGCTACATTGGAGGTTCCGGAAATGAAGCTTCCGGAAGAACCTTCGATCCCTAAGCTAGATAGGCTTTACTAGGACAGGGTGGTGCCCCAGACCTTCCCAGTTCCTGTGAAGATGGCTACGATTATTAAGAATGAGTGGGAGAAACGGAGCGCGTGCTTTTCTCCCTCTACCTCTTTTAAAAAGCTGTTCCCCGTTCCGGACTTTCAGCTTGAACTATGGGGGGCCATTCCAAAGGTGGTTGGAGCGATCTCCATGCTTGCTAAGCGTACAACTATTCCCCTCAAGGATAGTTCGTAGTTCAAAGTGCCCATGGATAAGAAGTTAGAATTCATGTTGAGAAAGATGTTCCAACTCACAGGGTTTGTTTTCCAACCATCAGCGGCGATTGCTGTGGTGGCTGGAGCGGCTACCTATCGGTGTGACGCACTGTCAGCTATGGACGAGGAGGAGACTCCACTTGAGGAGATACAGGAAAAGATTAAGGCCTTAAGGGTAGCCAACTCTTTTTTTATCTGTGATGCAAACATGCAGGTTATTCGCCTGAATGCCAAAACATCATGTCTCCCTGTTCTAGCCCGCAGGGCTCTATGGTTAAAGTTGTGGTCTGCTGACATGACTTTCAAGTCTAGATTACTATCCCTTCCGTTTCAGGGGAAAGTTCTTTTTGGTCCAGTCATATCCACAGTCATAGGAGGCAAGGGTGCTTTCCTTCCGCAGGATAAGAAGAATACGCCTAAGGGCTCTAATTTTTCGTCCCTTTCGCTCGGAAAAGTCTCAAAGCCAGCAGCCTGCTGTGAAGACCGAGCAGTCAAAGAGATCTTGGAAGCTAGTTCAACAAAGGGATCTTGGAAGCTAGTAGAACAAGTCCAAGCAGAACAAGAAGCCTGTCGAGACAGTCGGAATGAAGGGGCAGCCCCCGATCCGTTGCTGGATCGTGTAGGTGCAGACTATCTCTGCTTGCAGAGGCTTGGATGAAAGACGTCCAGGATCCTTGGGTTCTGGAGGTTTTCACCCAGGGTTACAGGATAGGTTTCAAGACTCATACGCCCAGGGGCAGATTCCTCCTGTCAAACCTAACCTCAAGACCAGAGAAGAGAGTGCGTGATGGATCTCTAATCTTTCTGAGTAATTGTTTCAGTACCTCTAGCAGAAAAGGGTCTAGGGTACTATTCAAACCTTTTCGTGGTCCCAAAGAAGGGCATATTTCGCCCAATTCTGGACCTAAAGTGCCTAAACAAGTTTCTGTCAGTCCCATCGTTCAAAATGGAGACGATCAGATCAATCCTGCCCCTAGTTCAAGAGGGACAATTTATGACGACAATAGACTTGAAGGATGCCTACCTTCACGTGCCAATCCAAAAGGACCACAATCAGGTTCCTAAGATTCGCATTTCTGGACTAACACTTCCAGTTTGTGGCCCTACCGTTTGGTCTGGCGACTTCCCCAAGAGTCTTTACAAAGGTTCTGGTGGCACTGCTTGTGTTAGCGAGAGCCAGAGGTATTGCGGTGGCTCCTTATCCGGACGATATTCTGGTCAAGGCTCCGTCCTGCAGTCTCGCGGAGGACCACTCGAGGGCTCTTCTCCTTCAATCCCATGGATGGAAGATAAAGGAAAGCATTTTCTGGTTCCCAGCAACAGGGTGAAGTTCTAAGAAGATCTTCTTTACAGATAAGAGATGTTCCAAGATTGCGTTCCAGCTGTCTTGCACTTCAGAGGTCCTCAAGGCCACCTGTGGCCAGGTGTATGGAGGTGATTGGGTTCATGGTATCCAGCATAGATGTTATTCCATCTGCCAGGTTCCATCTCAGACCTCTTCAGTTATGCATGTTGAGACAATGGAACGGCGATCACTCAGATTTATCCCAACAGATCTCTCTGGACAACTGAGTGAGGGAATCCCTCTCTCGTTGAATCCGTTTGGGTCAGCTGGCCCAGGGGACATCCTTTTTAAGGCCTTCCTGGGAGATTGTGACCACAGACGCAAGTCTATCAGGATAGGGAGCTGAATGGGGTGCCAGAAGGGCACAGGGCAGATGGACTCAAGAGCAGTCGACTCTACCAATAAATATGCTGGAACTTTGAGTAATCTAAACGCTCTCAGGGCTTGGCCATACCTGGGGTCTTCCCGATTACATATACCATCAGGGGGAACAAGATTCTGGAATTGGCAGAGACTCACAATTGTTCGCTCTCAGCGATCCACATTCCAGGTGTGGACAACTGGGAAGCAGACTTTCTCAGCAGACAGTCGTTTCATCCAGGTGAATGGTCTCTCCCCCCCGAGGTGTTTGCGGAGATCTGCAACAGATGGGGGATGCTGGAGATAGACCTCATGGCATCCAGACTCAACTTCAAGCTACCCAGATACGGCTCGCGGTCCAGGGACCCACAGGCAGAGCTGATAGATGCCTTGATAGATGTTAGTTGCCACTTCTTCCTCAAGTGGTGGCCCGCATCAAACAGGAGCAAGCTTCAATCATTCTGATTGCTCAGTTGTGGCCACGGAGGACGTGGTTTGCGGATCTGGTGGGGATGTCATAGTCTCCTCCATGGAGGTTACCCTGGCGCAGAGATCTGCTGGTTCAGGGTCCCCTTCTACACCAAAATCTCGATTCTCTGAGGCTGACTGCGTGGAGATTGAATGCCTAGTCTTGGCCAAGAGAGGTTTTTCTGAGAGAATAATTGATATTCTCATCCAGGCCAAGAAGCCGGTCATTTGTTGCATCTATCATAAGGTGTGGATGACCTACTTATCTTGGTGCGAGGAACGTGGATATCACTGGCACAAGGTAAGGGTATCCAGGATTCTGGCCTTTCTCCAGGATGGACTGGATAAGGGTCTTGCCGCCAGTTCCTTAAGGGGACAGACTTCGGCGTTGTCAGTACTGTTACACAAGAAGCTAGCGGAGCTTCCTGATATTCAGTCCTTTGCTCAGGCTCTGTCTAGGATCAGACCTGTCTTTAGAAATGTTGCTCCTCCTTGGAGCTTAAACTTGGTTCTTAAGGTTTTGCAGAGGGCTCCGTTTGAGCATGTGCTTGACATTAAGATTCTTTCCTGGAAGGTTCTATTTCTTCTGGCTATTGCATCGGTTTGCTGGGTCTTTGCCTTGCAATCTGAGCCCCCTTGCCTGGTTTTTCTTGCTGATAAGGCTGTGCTTCACACTGGGTTTGGATTTCTTCCCAAGATGGTGTCAGATCGTAACATCAATCAGGAGATAGTAGTTCCTTCCTTGTGTCCTAACCCTTTTTCGTCTAAGGAATGGTTACTGCATAACTTGGATGTGGTTCGAACCTTGAAGTTTTATTTTCAGGCCACAAAAGATTTCAGACAGACCTCGTCCTTATTTGTGGTGTATTCAGGGAAGCATAGGGGGCAGAAGGCCTCTTCTACTTCTGTCTTTTTGGTTGACGAGTGTTATCCATTTGGCCTATGAGACAGCGGGACATAAGCCTCCTCAGCGGATTACGGCTCACTCAACTAGAGCTCTGGCCTCTTCTTGGGCCTTTAAGATCGAGGCCTCTGTGGAGCAGATTTGTAATTCGGCTACTTGGTCCTCCTTACATACTTTTACAACGTTTTACAAATTTGATGTATTTGCTTCGGCAGAAAGCTGTGTTTGGGAGAAAGACTGTGATGCCCTAAGTATAGAGTCCGCCTCCTTTTACCCTCCCGTTTTTTGTTAAATCAGTCTCCTCTAGAGCTTGGGTATCGTTACCACAAGTAATATATGAAGCAGTGGACTCTCATCCCATTAAGATGGAAAACTTAAATTATGCTTACCTGATAATTTAATTTCCATCTGTGGGAGGAGAGTCCTTTGCTCCCGCCCATTTGCTCCGGTGGGGGGACCTAAATTTAATCTCTTCTGGCACTATTTATACCCTGATATTTCTCCTACTGTTCCTTGTTCCCTTGGCAGAATGACTTGGGTATGAGGGGAGTGGGTGGTGGTATTTAAGCCTTTGACTGGGGTGTCTTTGCCTCCTTCTGGTGGCCAGGTTCTTATTTCCCACAAGTAATGAATGAAGCAGTGGACTCTCCTCCCACAGATGAAAATGAAATTATCAGGTAAGCATAATTTTGTTTTTTGTTGTTTTAAAAGAAAGATAATCCCTTAATTACCCATTCCCCATTTTTGCATAACCAACACAGTTATAATTATACACGTTTTTACCTCTGTAATTACCTTGTTTCTAAGCCTCTGCAAACTGCCCCCTTATTTAATTTCTTTCGACAGACTTGCAGTTTAGCCAATCAGTACGCACTCCTCAGTAAATTCACGTGCATGAGCTCAATGTTATCTATATGTAAAACAGGAACTAATGCCCTCTAGTAGTGAAAAACTGTCAATGCATTTAGAGTAGAGGCGGCTTTCAAGGTCTTAGAAATTAGCATATGAAAATCCTAGGTTTAGCTTTCAACTAAGAATACCAAGAGAACTAAGCAAAATTGGTGATAAAAGTAAATTGGAAAGTTGTTTAAAATTACATGCCCTATTTGAATCATGAAAGAAATTTTGGGGACTTGACTGTCCCTTTAAGCTCTGATTTACAGACAAATATAAGATAAGGAAACAAGTGTGTGTACATAAGTGATAGCATGTTTAAGATCTGATATCAGCTGGAAGCTCAACCCATTTTAATAGGCTGTGGTTTAAAAGCACAAAACTAGCTAATTTCATATACAAAAACCTGAAAATACAATTTCTCAAACATTTTATACTCTGCAGCTGGTATAACACATCATTGAAAATACATTAAAGGAATATGAAACACAAAATATTTTATTTTCTCCTTAATATGAGGAGAGTCCACGGCATCATTCCTTACTGTTGGGAATACTGAACCTGGAGACCCAGAGGAGTTAGACACCCTAGCCAAAGTCTCAAATACTGCCCCCTCTTCCCTCATATCCCAGTCATTCTTTGCCTTTCGTCACAGAAGGTTGGCAGTGAAGTGTCAGAAGATACGGAGTAATTGCTTATGAGGGGTATCTGCCCTTCCAAATGGGACTTGAGTTTTAAGTAGTCTTGTCAGCCTCTCAGTGAGAGCATTGACGAATGTTAGTCTGTATATGCAGGGAGAGTCTTTCTGCAAACCCATCCAGACTCCTATTAATAGCTCCTAAGCCATCAGTGTTGACTAGTTACACTGCCTGCTTCCATCACTCAAGTCCATGTCAGGAGCGATGCTACAAGACTGTCGCACTTGAGAGGCTGTGTTTCTGTTCCACGGCATAGATTCCGGTAAGATAGTTTAATTTTTTATACACACATGATAACGTAAGAAGACAGGGTCACAGTGTGGCTCCTTTTATCTGTATGGAATCAAGGGTTAATGTCTCCGGTGGGAGATTATTAAACAGGGAGTTTAATCGCATAATTTATTTTATTATGATTATGCTGCGACATGTTTGAGATGAGGCTCAGGCAGTTGTTGGAACATACAGGTTTTACTTTCGTTTTTGTAAGCTGCACAGGCTGAAAGGGCTTGGCACGCTTTTTCCTATAACACGGACGGTCCTGCATTGCGCACAACGTGACCACGTGTGGTCACACTGTTTCCTCTTTCCTGACCGTGCGGTTTATCGGAGAAGTGGTTTCTCTGTTTTGGCCTGGGTCATAGGAGGTGGTGAGTGCCCCAGCCATTGGGGGTATAAAGGTGCCATTTTATCTTATTACTCAATAGTCTGTTTTATAAGCATGAGCTATGGAAGATTCTGATGCGTTATAGGGTACTCCCTCTTTACCTAAGTCAAATACCTGTGTATATTGTGAGGAGGCAGTGGTATACCCGCCTGCTCAATTATTTGAACACTCACAGTAGCACAGCACCTCTTTCTGGTTCACGCCAATATAAAGGCGCTGTATACCTTTGCAATCAGTAATATCACGGACGGCAGCACCTTCCAACAGATAAAAAGTCTATTTCTCTTGTTAAGTGTATCCAGTCCACGGATCATCCATTACTTGTGGGATATTCTCCTTCCCAACAGGAAGTTGCAAGAGGATCACCCACAGCAGAGCTGCTATATAGCTCCTCCCCTCACTGCCATATCCAGTCATTCTCTTGCAACTCAACAAAGATGGACGTAGTAAGAGGAGAGTGGTGTATTATAGTTAGTTTTTTAACTTCAATCAAAAGTTTATTTTTAAATGGTACCGGAGTGTACTGTTTCATCTCAGGCAGCATTAGAAGAAGAATCTGCCTGTGATTTCTATGATCTTAGCAGAAGTAACTAAGATCCACTGCCGTTCTCACATATTCTGAGGAGTGAGGTAACTTCTGAGGGGGAATGGCGTGCAGGTTTTCCTGCAATAAGGTATGTGCAGTTAACATATTTCTAGGGATGGAATTTGCTAGAAAAATGCTGCTGATACCGGATTAATGTAAGTTAAGCCTTAAATGCAGTGATAGCGACTGGTATCAGGCTTATTAACAGAGATACATACTCTTATAAAAGTGTAATATAAAACGTTTGCTGGCATGTTAATCGTTTTTATATATGTTTGGTGACAAAACTTATTGGGGCCTAGTTTTTTTCCACATGGCTGGCTTGATTTTTGCCTAGAAACCATTTCCTGAGGCTTTCTACTGTTGTAATATGAGTGGGAGGGGCCTTTTTTAGTGCTTTTCTGTGCAGATAAAAATACGGACAGAGACATTTCAGCTTCCCTCTGCATGATACAGGACATCTCTGAAGGGCTCAAAAGGCTTCAAAGTCGTGTTTGAGGAGGGTAACAACCACAGTAGCTGTGGCAGTTGTTGTGACTGTTTAAAAAATGTTTTTGTCATTTATTATAATGGTTTTGTTATTAAGGGGTTAATCATCCATTTGCAAGTGGGTGCAATGCTCTGCTGACTTGTTACATACACTGTAAAAGTTTTGTTAGTGTAACTGCCTTTTTTCACTGTTATTTCAAATTTTGTCAAAATGTATTTCTCTTAAAGGCACAGTAACGTTTTTTATATTGCTTTTTAACTTGCTTTAAAGTGTTTTCCAAGCTTGCTAGTCTCATTGCTAGTCTGTACAAACATGTCTGAAACAGAGGATACTTGTTCATTATGTTTAAAAGCCATGGTGGAGCCCCATAGGAGAATGTGTACTAAATGTATTGATTTCACCTTAAACAATAAAGATCAGTCTTTATCTATAAAAGAATTGTCACCAGAGGGGTCTGTCGAGGGGGAAGTTATGCCGACTAACTCTCCCCACGTGTTGGACCCTTTGCCTCCCGCTCAAGGGACGCACGCTAATATGGCGCCAAGTACATCAGGGACGCCCATAGCGATTACTTTGCAGGACATGGCTGCAATCATGAATAATACCCTGTCAGAGGTATTAGCCAGATTGCCTGAATTGAGAGGCAAGCGCGATAGCTCTGGGGTTAGACGAGATACAGAGCGCGTAGATGCTGTAAGAGCCATGTCTGATACTGCGTCACAATATGCAGAACCTGAGGACGGAAAGCTTCAGTCTGTGGGTGACGTCTCTGAATCGGGGAAACCTGATAGTAAGGAATGGGATAGGCCCGGTGTGCCCTTTTCCCCACCTCCTATATTTAGAAAAATGTTTCCAATAGATGCCACTACACGGGACTTATGGCAGACTGTCCCTAAGGTGGAGGGAGCAGTTTCTACTTTAGCAAAGCGTACCACTATCCCGGTTGAGGACAGTTGTGCTTTTTCAGATCCAATGGATAAAAAATTAGAGGGTTACCTTAAGAAAATGTTTATTCAACAAGGTTTTATTTTACAGCCCCTTGCATGCATTGCGCCTGTCACTGCTGCGGCGGCATTCTGGTTTGAGGCCCTGGAAGAGGCCATCCATACAGCTCCATTGACTGAAATTGTTGACAAGCTTAGAACTCTTAAGCTAGCTAACTCATTTGTTTCTGATGCCATTGTTCATTTGACTAAACTAACGGCTAAGAATTCCGGATTCACCATCCAGGCGCGTAGGGCGCTATGGCTCAAATTCTGGTCAGCTGATGTGACTTCAAAGTCTAAATTACTCAACATTCTTTCAAGGGGCAGACCTTATTCGGGCCTGGTTTGAAAGAAATTATTGCTCACATTACTGGAGGTAAGGGTCATACCCTTCCTCAGGACAGGGCCAAATCAAAGGCCAAACAGTCTAATTTTCGTGCCTTTCGAAATTTCAAGGCAGGTGCAGCATCAACTTCCTCTGCTTCAAAACAAGAGGGAACTTTGGCTCAATCCAAGCAGGCCTGGAAACCTAACCAGTCCTGGAACAAGGGCAAGCAGGCCAGAAAGCCTGTTGCTGCCTCTAAGACAGCATGAAGGAGCGGCCCCCTATCCGACAACGGATCTAGTAGGGGGCAGACTCTCTCTCTTCGCCCAGGCGTGGGCAAGAGATGTTCAGGATCCCTGGGCGTTGGAGATCATATCTCAGGGATATCTTCTGGACTTCAAAGCTTCTCCTCCACAAGGGAGATTTCACCTTTCAAGATTATCTGCAAACCAGATAAAGAAAGAGGCATTCCTAAGCTGCGTACAAGATCTCCTTGTAATGGGAGTGATCCATCCAGTTCCGCAGACGGAACAAGGACAGGGGTTTTATTCAAATCTGTTTATGGTTCCCAAAAAAGAGGGAACCTTCAGACCTATTTTGGATTTAAATATCCTAAACAAATTCCTCAGAGTTCCGTCATTCAAGATGGAAACTATTCAAACCATTTTACCCATGATCCAAGAGGGTCAGTACATGACCACAGTGGACTTAAAGGATGCCTACCTTCACATTCCGATTCACAAGAATCATCATCAGTTCCTGAGGTTTGCCTTTCTAGACAGGCATTACCAATTTGTTGCTCTTCCATTCGGGTGGAAAGTGAACGAAGAAAAAAGTTCTCTATCTCCTCTCACAAGGGTTTCCTTCCTAGGGACTCTAATAGATTCTGTAGAAATTAAAATTTACCTGACGGAGTCCAGGTTATCAAAACTTCTAAATGCTTGCCGTGTTCTTCACTCCATTCCGCGTCCCACGGTGGCTCAGTGCATGGAAGTAATCGGCTTAATGGTAGCGGCGATGGACATAGTGCCATTCGCGCGCCTGCATCTCAGACGGCTGCAATTATGCATGCTCAGTCAGTGGTATGGGGATTACACAGATTTGTCCCCTCTACTAAATCTGGATCAGGAAACCAGAGATTCTCTTCTCTGGTGGTTATCTCGGGCCCATCTGTCCAAGGGTATGACCTTTCGCAGACCAGATTGGACAATTGTAACAACAGATGCCAGCCTTCTAGGTTGGGGTGCAGTCTGGAACTCCCTGAAGGCTCAGGAGGAGAAACTCCTCCCAATAAATATTCTGGAGTTAAGAGCAATATTAAATGCTCTTCTGGCTTGGCCTCAGCTAGCAACACTGAGGTTCATCAGATTTCAGTCGGACAACATCACGACTGTGGCTTACATCAACCATCAAGGGGGAACCAGGAGTTCCCTAGCGATGTCAGAAGTCTCCAAGATAATTCGCTGGGCAGAGACTCACTCTTGCCACCTGTCAGCGATCCAGATCCAAGGTGTAGAGAACTGGGAGGCGGATTTTCTAAGTCGTCAGACTTTTCATCCGGGGGAATGGGAACTCCATCCGGAGGTGTTTGCTCAATTGGTTCTCCGTTGGGGCAAACCAGAATTGGATCTCATGGCGTCTCGCCAGAACGCCAAGCTTCCTTGTTACGGATCCAGGTCCAGGGACCCAGAAGCCGCACTGATAGATGCTCTAGCAGCGCCTTGGTTCTTCAACCTGGCTTATGTGTTTCCACCGTTTCCTCTGCTCCCTCGTCTGATTGCCAAAATCAAACAGGAAAGAGCATTGGTGATATTGATAGCGCCTGCGTGGCCACGCAGGACCTGGTATGCAGACCTAGTGGACATGTCATCCTTTCCACCATGGACTCTGCCTCTGAGGCAAGACCTTCTAATACAAGGTCCTTTCAATCATCCGAATCTACTTTCTCTGAGACTGACTGCATGGAGATTGAACGCTTGATCCTATCAAAGCGTGGCTTCTCCGAGTCCGTAATTGATACCTTAATACAGGCACGAAAGCCTGTCACCAGGAAAATTTACCACAAGATATGGCGTAAATATCTTCATTGGTGTGAATCCAAGAATTACTCATGGAGTAGGGTTAGGATTCCTAGGATATTGTCCTTCCTCCAAGAGGGTGTGGACAAAGGATTATCAGCTAGTTCTTTAAAGGGGACAGATTTCTGCTCAGTCTATTCTTTTACACAAGCGTCTGGCAGAAGTTCCAGACGTTCAGGCATTTTGTCAGGCTTTAGTTAGAATTAAGCCTGTGTTTAAACCTGTTGCTCCTCCATGGAGCTTAAACTTGGTTCTTAAAGTTCTTCAAGGGGTTCCGTTTGAACCCCTTCATTCTATTGATATCAAACTTCTTTCATGGAAAGTTCTTTTTCTGATGGCTATTTCCTCGGCTCGAAGAGTCTCGGAGTTATCTGCCTTACATTGTGATTCTCCTTATCTGATCTTTCATTCAGATAAAGTTGTTCTGCGTACAAAACCTGGGTTTTTACCTAAGGTGGTTTCTAACAAGAATATCAATCAAGAGATTGTTGTTCCATCATTATGTCCTAATCCTTCTTCAAAGAAGGAATGTCTTTTGCATAATCTAGACGTAGTCCGTGCCTTGAAGTTTTACTTACAGGCTACTAAAGATTTTCGCCAAACATTTAACCTGTTTGTTGTTTACTCTGGACAGAGGAGAGGTAAGAAGGCCTCGGCAACCTCTCTTTCTTTTTGGCTTCGGAGTATAATCCGTTTAGCCTATGAGACTGCTGGACAGCAGCCTCCTGAAAGGATTACAGCTCATTCTACTAGAGCTGTGGCTTCCACCTGGGCCTTTAAAAATGAGGCCTCTGTTGAACAGATTTGCAAGGCTGCAACTTGGTCTTTCTCTTCATACTTTTTCCAAATTTGACAAATTTGATACTTTTGCTTCTTCGGAGGCTGTTTTTGGAAGAAAGGTTCTACAGGCAGTGGTTCCTTCCGTTTAAGTTCCTGCCTTGTCCCTCCCATCATCCGTGTACTTAGCTTTGGTATTGGTATCCCACAAGTAATGGATGATCCGTGGACTGGATACACTTAACAAGAGAAAACATAATTTATGCTTACCTGATACATTTATTTCTCTTGTAGTGTATCCAGTCCACGGCCCGCCCTGTCCTTTTCAGGCAGGTCTAAATTTTAATTAAACTACAGTCACCACTGCACCCTATGGTTTCTCCTTTCTCGGCTTGTTTCGGTCGAATGACTGGATATGGCAGTGAGGGGAGGAGCTATATAGCAGCTCTGCTGTGGGTGATCCTCTTGCAACTTCCTGTTGGGAAGGAGAATATCCCACAAGTAATGGGTGATCCGTGGACTGGATACACTACAAGAGAAATAAATTTATCAGGTAAGCATAAATTATGTTTTTGTCATAACAGGATTACAAAAATTGTGACGTTTCGGGTACAAAATGATTAAGGGGTTTGTACCCGTTTTGTACCCGAAACGTCACAATTTCTTTTATCCTGGTATGACAAAATTAAGACTTTTTATCTGTTGGAAGGTGCTGCCGTCCGTGATATTACCGCCTGCTCAATTATGTTCCACATTCCTTGATAATGTAATCATGTCAAAGAAAGTTAATATGTTTAGTACCACTGAGCTGTCCACCTCTGGGGAGTCTTCGTCCCGCAAAGTGCGCACCCTACAGTCATCTCCTAATACACATGCAGCTTCCTGTAGCACTCCTAATCCTCTATCTGGAGGGGCCTTTTTTCCGCCAGACTTTACTGAGCAGTTACAATAGGCAGTGTCTGCGGCCTTTAGTGCTTTACCCTCGCCCTACTAAGCGCAAGCGATAGGTCAAATATTGCTATCCTTCCCAGGGGTAATCTACTAGCTTATTGGATTTATCTGATACAAGATTTTCCGCAGATGAAGACTTGTCTAATACTTCAGAGGATGCTCTTTCTGGGTCGGAATTTGCTGCCTCTAAGCCTCCAGCTGCGGAGGCACCAGACTTTAGATTTAGAATTGAACACTTATGCTTTCTGCTAAAGAAGTTTTCGCTAATTTACAGGTCCCAGAGCCTAAATTGCCTGATGAACATGTGATTCCTAAATTAGATAGGGTGTACGAGGACAGGGTTGTACCACAGACTTTCACGGTTTCCGTAAAGATGCCAAACATTAAGAATGAATGGAAAAGAATTGGTTCTTCATTTTCCCCTTCTTCCTTTAAAAAAAATTATTCCTGGTTCCGGAGTCTAAATTAGAGTTGTGGGGTTCCATCCCCAAGGTGGATGGTGCTATCTCCACACTTGCTAAGCATACTACTCTCCCACTTGAGGATAGTTTAGTCTTTTAAAGAGCCCATGGATAAGAAGATAGAAACTCTGTTGAGAAATATGTTTCAACATACGGGATATTTGTTTCAACCGGCAGCGGCGGTTGCTGGAGCGGCTACCTACTGGTGCGACTCCTTATCTGAGTTGATCGAGGTGGAGGGTCGACGTCATCTAGGAAAGAATTAAGGCCTTAAGGGTGGCTTCAGGTTTTTCTGTTCAAGCCCGCAGGGCACTCTGACTGAAGTCCTTGTCTGCAGACATGACTTCGAAGTCAAGACTTCTTTCCCTCCCATTTAAGAGAAAGATTCTATTTGGTCCAGGCCTGGACTCAATTATCTGAATGGTTACAGGAGGCAAAGGTGCCTTTTTTACCGCAGTATATGAAGAACAAACCTAAAGGACAAGGTCCTAATTTTCGTTCCCTACGTCAGCAGCCCTCTCAGGTTAGGGTCCGCACTTTCTTTACCCCTCTCGTTATCATTCAGTGTCCTCTAGAGCTTGGGTAGTTTTTACCAACAGAAAAGGAATGATGCCGTGGAAGGAAAACATAAATTATGCTTACCTGATCATTTTATTTCCTTCTGTATGAGTCCACGGCCCCCGCCCGTATACTCTGATATGCGTACCAAAATTTGTTCTCTTCCGACCCCATTTATACCCCGATTTCTCTCCTACTGTTCCTTGTTCCCTTGGCAAGGTGACTAGAATATGAGGGAAGTGGGGGCAGTATTTGAGCCTTTGGCTGGGGTGTCTTTGCCTTCTCCTGGTGGCCAGGTTCAGTATTCCCAACAGTAAGGAATGATGTTGTGGACTCTCCTCATACCGAAGGAAATTAAATTATAAGGTTAGCATAATTTATATTTTTGTGATTCAGATTATACTTTTTAAAACTACTTTCCAATTTACTTCTGTCAACAATTTAACTTCATTGCCTTGGTCTCTTTTATTTAAGAAAGCTCTTCACCCCTGGAAAATAGTTGAACACATTTATAAGATAATGAAAATGAGCATACAAGTTAAGCCACCAATCAACAGCTAGCTCCAAGCTCCTGAATTTATCTAGATATGCTTTTCAGCAAAGGATACCAAGAGAATGAAGCAAATTAGATAATAGAGTAGACAATTTGAAACAATTTTTACATTTACTTCTATCTGAATCATGACAATTTTTTTGGCTTTCATGTCCCTTTAAGGGATAAGCAATGTTACTGTATACTGTACCTTTAAATGAGAAAGTATTTACTACTATATCTAACAAAGTTTAATTACTACTTTTTGTTCACCAGCTTATAGATTTAGATTTTAAATTATGTAATTTAACAGTTCTCAGGCACCTTTTCAGTGGACATTATGCAGCATTTTTTGGTACTTGAGATACGTCTGCCTTTCTCAAAGATTAGACTGCATCTCTATGGTTACGTACAGCATTATGTACTTGCAGCATCCAGGCATTTGGTTACTAGAGGACCTTCTTTCCTGTGTATTGATTTTCTTCCTAATGCACTCACCTACCTGGGACTATGGCTCTCAAAAGCCAAAAAAGGAATAAGATCTCAATTTATTTTTTCTTGCTTCCCACAGCAGCTGCCACAGTAACTTGGCAAAGGGTCTGAAATAAAGTCCAAGTTCTGCTCAATGGATTTAATTTTTTCTCCTTCCTTCAGAAGGGATTACAGTTTTTGTTTGAAGTAGCCTAGTTAATATCTGCTGTTTTTTTTGTTTGTTTTTTATCAAGTGGCTTAACATTGACTAGCTACAGTGCACATTTTATTTTACAAAAATGCTTAATGTCCATGACTTACTTTATAAGAACCTTGTATTAGGTCTGGTTTATTGAAAAAGCTATTCTGAGCATTGCTTAAAGGGACATCTCAAGTGATTTCATTGTACACTTCCTTAAACTGAAATAACATGTGTGCATGAGGCACGCTCCCTTGCAGGTCCCGGGGCAGGCATACTGATTTGCTGCTTAAAGGAACACTAAACACGTTTAGATTGTAATATAAAATGATAAATCGTATAAATAAAAAAAAACTCTAAAATATACTTTCACTATTTATGTTGTCCCCGTTTCCAATAATTCCATTCTGAAATTGTGGGCATTTCAGTTTCATCTAGAAATGGAAGTGCAGAACACTGTTATATTCCACACAGAGACTGCACACTCTAGTGACCTATTTATAACTGTCCCTAATTGGCCACAGCAGAGAAAGTAACCTAATTTACAACATGGCAGCTCACATTGTTTTATAGATATTTAAAACCCTACATTAAATTTTGTCACTATTTTAACAACTAAGGAAACTTAAAAAGATAAATCTACATGTTATTCTCAGATGAATCTTTTCTTTGAATGCATCATTCTATCTAGCATTTATTTAGTGTTTAATGTCCCTTTAAAGTCCTTTATAATGGGGTGTGAATACTTAAGAAATCTTGAGGTAAAATAGCTTTCTTTTTGACATAGAGATGTTCAAGTGATATTTTCTAGTCGGCTTTTTACAGCGGTGCTGGATCACTTTCAAGTGTTATATGCAAGTAACAGTGCAATAATACTGTAGCCTCTTTACATGGGTTAAAGACACACACAGAGCAGCAATTCACTACTGGGGGCTAGCTGAGCGCATGACAATATGTGTTAAGCAATTACCAGTGAACTTCCTGTAGTGCACTGCTGCTCCTGAGCCTATATAAGTATGCTTTTCAACAAAGGATACCAAAAGGATGAAGTAATGTTGATGTAAGAAAACTTAAGTCTTGTACAATTGCACATTATCTGAATCATGCGTTTTTGTTTTTTATTTGTATGTCCCTTTTAATAATGAAATGACTTGACAGCATTTACTGTATATTTTTCCCCTTTTGTTCGCCAAAGTAGGAAATCAGGGTGCTACAATGGACAACTCGGAAGAATCTTTTGTGACTCACAAGCTAGACTAATAAACCCTTTTCATATTCTTTTTAATTCAAAGTTGGATGTCTTACAAATAGAGCATTTATCAATTTAATTGACTATATGTATTGGTGGTTGGATGTCGGATTTGCTGGAGAGCAAAATTAGCAATATGTAACTTATCTGACTCTCCACTATGGGTGTACAATTATCTAGTATACCACAACAACAACAAAAAACCCAGGAATGTTACCCCAACTTCTCCCCCTCATGAATTTTTAACATGAGTTTAATCATTCTTTTTTATTCATTTATTAATAATGACGTGACTGTGTGTTTATATTTCACAAGGGATTTTTTTTTATTTTTTAAAAGGGATGCTAAATACTATTGTTTGTAAAACTGGCGCCAAGCCGGATAGGCCGCATTGGCTAAGGGGTGGAAACGTCGCCACTCAGCAAAATAGCGCTCTGCCATGTGCTGCCTGAGGTGCTCGCTGTGGCGAACTCTTCAAACATTTTATACTTTGTGACTAAAAGTCCCCTTATTTGTTCCAATGATAAATCCTAGCATTTCACAAACACTTGGATTTACCATCCCTTTAATTTTAAAATGAACCCTGGTTTTGGTCTTGAATCTGAATATCCAGATTTATGTTTTAATTCTGATGCCATTTTATAAAAAAATGACCCTGATCTGACACAGAAAGTTAGATCAATATCCAGTGAACTTTGTTTTATTTCAATATGACGTTGTTTTTTTATTTTAAATAATCTAAAATTATTTGGGCTTCCAATATAAGGTTTTGCTGGAGGCTAATTCCTGAAATTTAATTTTTGTGATAAGACCACTGTCTGAAAGCTTTGAAACAGCTGTCTGGTGATATTACAATCCAGACTCTGCTCCAGAACGAATTAAATGGGGGGGGGGGTTTCATGAGGGGGCACACATTTTTTACAAAGCATGTATGAGAGTCAAAATAACAACAGAGTGAGGGGACATCCCTTACAAGAGAAATAAAATAATGCTACACTGACAGTGCAATTACCACTCAGAGTGACATCGGCATTTCTACTCAAATACACTCACAACAGAAGCATCTGATAGAAGAGAATCACTTTTAATCCATACTGCACTGAGACTATAGTGGATATATCAAGCAAATTCATATAGAAAGTAAACTACTGGTTAATGTAATTAGCTGGTAATGTTAGTAAACGACATAAAATATGCGTGACGTGAAGAAATATCTGCATCAGGAAACCAAACGCTTTGCCTGTACAAGGTCGTGAGTGACCCGCTATGCCAGTCACAGGCTTAGAGCGAATGCTGCCCGGAGGGTATATAATGTGGGCACAGAGCAGGGTCAAAGCTCGGTTAACACTGTATAATAAGGTAAATAGAAAAGCTTGGGACTTACTGTGATACAGCAACCGGTGTGCGCCTCTGAGGGCCACCATGTTTATGTAAATTGGAAACATTCCCTTAGTTAGTGTGCTGCTGCGGTCGGATGAGAAGGGCTCCTTCCCCTACTGCTTGTTTTGCTGGCCCAGTGCAGGCATTGGACTGTAACTTGAGCACAACACGCATATGGGCTGGACAAGAGGTTGGCTTTGTATAAGGAACCACCCACTGTGTGTGACTGGTATAGATATACACGCTATGCTGGGAACACCTATTGCGTGTGACTGCTATATACACACTATAATGGGAACACCCACACCATGATTGATATGTACACAATTTGCTGAGTGGTTGCTGGTATCATTTGTGAACTGTTCCCATTGAGTTACTGGTTTACAAGGTTTTTTGAGAACGTTTACAGTTCGGGGTGGTGTCATAGCTACCCTAGGTGAAGGCACATTGCGTGTAAGAGATTTATTCTATACAGTCTCGCTGTAAGAGTCTGGTTTGCACACATTGTGCAGGTAACAGTTTCTGTGTGTTGCTTGTAAAGGTCAGCTTCATTCCACTGAGCAAGTGATACACACACACAATATGCTGTGTGAATACCCACTTGATGTGACTGGTATCATAACTAGGGTTACCATCTTTACAGAATTATGACACTTATTTATACAATAACAAAATAATTTTTTGAGGGGGCACTGCATTCCATTTGGGCGGGCATTGCCCGCCAATGCCCCCCCCTTGGAGCTGACCCTGTTACAATCCATAAATATAAGCTAAATTGTTATAAATATCTTTGATTTCTCCAACATTGGTGTGTCCGGTCCACGGCGTCATCCTTACTTGTGGGATATTCTCTTCCCCAACAGGAAATGGCAAAGAGTCCCAGCAAAGCTGGTCACATGATCCCTCCTAGGCTCCGCCCACCCCAGTCATTCTCTTTGCCGTTGCACAGGCAACATCTCCACGGAGATGGTTAAGAGTTTTTTGGTGTTTAAATGTAGTTTTTATTCTTCTATCAAGTGTTTGTTATTTTAAAATAGTGCTGGTATGTACTATTTACTCTGAAACAGAAAAGGATAAAGATTTCTGTTTGTAAGAGGAAGATGATTTTAGCAGACAGTAACTAAAATCGATTGCTGTTTCCACACAGGACTGTTGAGATGAAGTAACTTCAGTTGGGGGAAACAGTTAGCAGTCTTTTCTGCTTAAGGTATGACTAGCCATATTTCTAACAAGACCATGTAATGCTGGAAGGCTGTCCTTTCCCCTCATGGGGACCGGTAAGCCATTTTCTTAGTTAAACATAAAAGAATAAAGGGCTTCAAAAAGGGCTTAAAAACTGGTAGACATTTTTCTGGGCTAAAACGATTGCTTTACTAGGCATATTATGCAGATTCTAACTAATTATTGGTATTATAATCTTGGGGAACGTTTAGAAAAACGGCAGGCACTGTGTTGGACACCCTTTTCAGATGGGGGCCTTTCTAGTTATAGACAGAGCCTCATTCTGGGACTGTATAGGGGTTAAATGTAAAAACGGCTCCGGTTCCGTTAATTTAAGGGTTAAAGCTCTGAAATTTGGTGTGCAATACTTTTAATGCTTTAAGACACTGTGGTGAAATTTTGGTGAATTTTGAACAATTCCTTCATACTTTTTCACATATTCAGTAATAAAGTGTTTTCAGTTTGAAATTTAAAGTGACAGTAACGGTTTTATTTTAAAACGTTTTTTGTGCTTTGTTGACAAGTTTAAGCCTGTTTTAACATGTCTGTACCATCAGATAAGCTATGTTCTATATGTATGAAAGCCAATGTGTCTCCCCATTTAAATTTATGTGATAATTGTGCCATAGTGTCCAAACAAAGTAAGGACAGTAATGCCACAGATAATGATATTGCCCAAGATGATTCCTCAAATGAGGGGAGTAAACATGATACTACATCATCCCCTACTGTGTCTACACCAGTTATGCCCACACAGGAGGCCCCTAGTACATCTAGTGCGCCAATACTTATTACCATGCAACAATTAACGGCTGTAATGGATAACTCCATAGCAAATCTTTTATCCAAAATGCCTACTTATCAGAGAAAGCGCGATTGCTCTGTTTTAAACACTGAAGAGCAAGAGGACGCTGATGATAACTGTTCTGACATACCCTCACACCAATCTCAAGGGGCCATGAGGGAGGTTTTGTCTGATGGAGAAATTTCAGATTCAAGAAAAATTTCTCATCAAGCTGAACCTGATGTTGTGACATTTAAATTTAAATTAGAACATCTCCGCGCACTGCTTAAGGAGGTGTTATCTACTCTGGATGATTGTGACAATTTGGTCATTCCAGAGAAATTATGTAAGATGGACAAGTTCCTAGAGGTTCCGGTGCCCCCCAACGCTTTTCCTATACCCAAGCGGGTGGCGGACATAGTAAATAAAGAGTGGGAAAGGCCCGGCATACCTTTTGTCCCCCCCCCTATATTTAAGAAATTATTTCCTATAGTCGACCCCAGAAAGAACTTATGGCAGACAGTCCCCAAGGTCGAGGGGGCGGTTTCTACTCTAAACAAACGCACTACTATTCCTATCGAAGATAGTTGTGCTTTCAAAGATCCTATGGATAAGAAATTAGAGGGTTTGCTTAAAAAGATTTTTGTACAGCAAGGTTACCTTCTACAACCAATTTCATGCATTGTTCCTGTCACTACGGCAGCGTGTTTCTGGTTCGAGGAACTAGAAAAATCGCTCAGTAAAGAATCTTCGTATGAGGAGGTTATGGACAGAGTTCAAGCACTTAAATTGGCTAACTCTTTTGTTTTAGATGCCGCTTTGCAATTAGCTAGATTAGCGGCGAAAAATTCAGGGTTTGCTGTCGTGGCGCGCAGAGCGCTTTGGCTAAAGTCTTGGTCAGCGGATGTGTCTTCCAAGACAAAATTGCTTAACATTCCTTTCAAAGGTAAAACATTATTTGGACCTGATTTGAAAGAGATTATTTCAGACATCACTGGGGGAAAGGGCCACGCCCTCCCACAGGATAGGTCTTTTAAGGCTAAAAATAAGCCTAATTTTCGTCCCTTTCGCAGAAATGGACCAGTCTCTAATTCTGTATCCTCTAAGCAAGAGGGTAATACTTCACAACCCAAACCAGCCTGGAAACCAATGCAAGGCTGGAACAAGGGTAAGCAGGCCAAGACGCCTACCACTTCTACCAAAACAGCATGAAGGGATAGCCCCCGATCCGGGACCGGATCTAGTGGGGGGCAGACTTTCTCTCTTTGCTTAGGCTTGGGCAAGAGATGTTCAGGATCCTTGGGCGCTAGAAATAGTTTCTCAAGGTTATCTCCTGGAATTCAAGGAACTACCCCCAAGGTGAAGGTTCCACAGGTCTCAATTATCTTCAAACCAAATAAAGAGACAGGCATTCTTACATTGTGTAGAAGACCTGTTAAAGATGGGAGTGAAACATCCAGTTCCAATAAGAGAACAAGGAATGGGATTTTATTCCAATCTGTTCATAGTTCCCAAAAAAGAGGGAACATTCAGACCAATTTTGGATCTAAAGATCCTAAACAAATTTCTCAGGGTACCATCGTTCAAAATGGAAACTATTCGAACGATCCTACCTACTATCCAGGAAAATCAATTTATGACTACCGTGGATTTAAAGGATGTGTACCTACATATTCCTATCCACAAGGAACATCATCAGTTCCTAAGGTTCGCTTTTCTGGACAAGCATTACCAGTTTGTGGCACTTCCATTTGGATTAGCCACTGCTCCAAGGATTTTCACAAAGGTACTAGGGTCCCTTCTAGCGGTTCTAAGACCAAGGGGCATTGCAGTAGTACCTTACTTGGACGACATCCTGATTCAAGCGTCGTCCCTGTCAAAAGCAAAGGCTCATACGGACATCGTCCTAGCCTTTCTCAGATCTCACGGATGGAAGGTGAACAAAGAAAAAAGTTCTCTGTCCCAGTCAACAAGAGTTCCCTTCTTGGGAACAATAATAGATTCCTTAGAAATGAGGATTTTTCTGACAGAGGTCAGAAAATCAAAACTTCTAAGCTCTTGTCAAGTACTTCATTCTGTTCCTCGTCCTTCCATAGCGCAGTGCATGGAAGTAATAGGATTGATGGTTGCAACAATGGACATAGTTCCTTTTGCACGAATTCATCTAAGACCATTACAACTGTGCATGCTCAGACAGTGGAATGGGGATTATACAGACTTGTCTCCGACGATTCAAGTAGATCAAAAGACCAGAGATTCACTCCGTTGGTGGCTGACCCTGGACAATCTGTCACAGGGAATGAGCTTCCGCAGACCAGAGTGGGTCATTGTCACGACCGACGCCAGCCTAGTGGGCTGGGGCGCGGTCTGGGAATCCCTGAAAGCTTAGGGTCTATGGTCTCGGGAAGAGTCTCTTCTCCCGATAAACATTCTGGAACTGAGAGCGATATTTAATGCTCTCAGAGCTTGGCCTCAACTAGCAAAGGCCAAATTCATAAGGTTTCAGTCAGACAACATGACGACCGTTGCATATATCAATCATCAGGGGGGAACAAGGAGTTCCCTGGCGATGAAAGAAGTGACCAAGATAATTCAATGGGCGGAGGATCACTCCTGCCACTTGTCTGCGATCCACATCCCAGGAGTGGAAAATTGGGAAGCGGATTTTCTGAGTCGTCAGACATTCCATCCGGGGGAGTGGGAACTCCATCCGGAAATCTTTGCCCAAATAACTCAATTATGGGGCATTCCAGACATGGATCTGATGGCGTCTCGTCAGAACTTCAAGGTTCCTTGCTACGGGTCCAGATCCAGGGATCCCAAGGCGACCCTAGTAGATGCACTAGTAGCACCTTGGACCTTCAACCTAGCTTATGTATTCCCACCGTTTCCTCTCATCCCCAGGCTGGTAGCCAGGATCAATCAGGAGAGGGCCTCGGTGATCTTGATAGCTCCTGCGTGGCCACGCAGGACTTGATATGCAGACCTGGTGAATATGTCATCGGCTCCACCATGGAAGCTACCTTTGAGACAGGACCTTCTTGTTCAGGGTCCATTCGAACATCCGAATCTGGTTTCCCTCCAACTGACGGCTTGGAGATTGAACGCTTTATTTTATCAAAGCGTGGGTTTTCAGATTCTGTAATAGATACTCTGATTCAGGCTAGAAAACCTGTAACTAGAAAAATTTACCATAAAATATGGAAAAAATATATCTGTTGGTGTGAATCTAAAGGATTCCCATGGAACAAGATAAAAATTCCTAAGATTCTATCCTTTCTACAAGAAGGTTTGGAGAAAGGATTATCTGCAAGTTCTCTGAAGGGACAGATCTCTGCTTTATCTGTTTTACTTCACAAAAGACTGGCAGCTGTGCCAGATGTTCAAGCATTTGTTCAGGCTCTGGTTAGGATCAAGCCTGTTTACAGACCTTTGACTCCTCCCTGGAGTCTAAATCTAGTTCTTTCAGTTCTTCAAGGGGTTCCGTTTGAACCCTTACATTCCGTAGATATTAAGTTATTATCTTGGAAAGTTTTGTTTTTGGTTGCAATTTCTTCTGCTAGAAGAGTTTCAGAGTTATCTGCTCTGCAGTGTTCTCCACCCTATCTGGTGTTCCATGCAGATAAGGTGGTTTTGCGTACTAAGCCTAGTTTTTTGTCCGAAAGTTGTTTCCAACAAAAATATTAACCAGGAGATAGTTGTACCTTCTTTGTGTCCGAATCCAGTTTCAAACAAGGAACGTTTGTTACACAATTTGGACGTAGTCCGTGCTCTAAAATTCTATTTAGAGGCTACTAAAGATTTCAGACAAACATCTTCCTTGTTTGTTGTTTATTCTGGTAAAAGGAGAGGTCAAAAAGCGACTTCTACCTCTCTTTCCTTTTGGCTTAAAAGCATTATCCGATTGGCTTATGAGACTGCCGGACGGCAGCCTCCTGAAAGAATCACAGCTCACTCCACTAGGGCTGTGGCTTCCACATGGGCCTTCAAGAACGAGGCTTCTGTTGACCAGATATGTAAGGCAGCAACTTGGTCTTCACTGCACACTTTTGCCAAATTTTACAAATTTGATACTTTTGCTTCTTCGGAGGCTATTTTTGGGAGAAAGGTTTTGCAAGCCGTGGTGCCTTCCATTTAGGTGACCTGATTTGCTCCCTCCCTTCATCCGTGTCCTAAAGCTTTGGTATTGGTTCCCACAAGTAAGGATGACGCCGTGGACCGGACACACCAATGTTGGAGAAAACAGAATTTATGCTTACCTGATAAATTACTTTCTCCAACGGTGTGTCCAGTCCACGGCCCGCCCTGGTTTTTTAATCAGGTCTGATGAATTATTTTCTCTAACTACAGTCACCACGGTATCATATGGTTTCTCCTATATATATTTCCTCCTGTCCGTCGGTCGAATGACTGGGGTGGGCGGAGCCTAGGAGGGATCATGTGACCAGCTTTGCTGGGACTCTTTGCCATTTTCTGTTGGGGAAGAGAATATCCCACAAGTAAGGATGACGCCGTGGACCGGACACACCGTTGGAGAAAGTAATTTATCAGGTAAGCATAAATTCTGTTTTTAAAATTTCAAGATTCCTTAAAGGGACAGTCTAGTCCAAAATAAACTTTCATGATTCAGATAGGGCGTGTAATTTTAAACAATTTTCCAATTTACTTTTATCACCAATTTTGCTTTGTTCTCTTGGTATTCTTAGTTGAAAGCTTAACCTAGGAGGTTCATATGCTAATTTCTTAGACCTTGAAGGCCGCCTCTTAAGAATGCAGTTTAACAGGTTTTTCACCACTAGAGGGTGTTAGTTCACGAATTTTGTATAGATAACACAGTGCTCATGCACGTGAAGTTATCTGGGAGCTATCACTGATTGGCTAAACTGCAAGTCTGTCAAAAGAACTGAAAAAGGGGCAGTTTGCAGAGGGTCAGATACAAGATAATCACAGAGGTAAAAAATATATAAATATAACTGTGTTGGTTATGCAAAACTGGGGAATGGGTAAAAAAGGGATTATCTATCTTTTAAAACAATAACAATTCTGGTGTAGACTGTCCCTTTAATTCAATGCAATGTGGTATGAATTCATTATCCCTTCTGATTAGTTTTTTTCTTTTGCAAACCCATTACTCATTTTAACATTTTGCTTTTGAGAACTATATACAATGTCAGTATATATTGTTTGTACTGAACCATAGCTCAAGGAAAGCTGGTTGTGTATGTGTAGGGTTTTATGGTTTTGATTTCCTCTTTCGCATTTAAGTTCATCAAGAAGCAAAAAGTGATAAATGTGTTTACATTTTTTTCCATTAAAGGTGGTGAGAGTCCTCTTTCTATTACTCCTGGGAATTATACTTCTGACCACTAGGAGCACCAGTCTTGTTTTTGCCTTCCCAAGAGGCTTGTCGGCCTATGAGCATGTCTCCATTTGTTTCACGCCTTTTACTTAGCATGTGTTGGCTTCTGAGAGTATCGGCTTTTTGCACCTTTATGCTTATGCACTCGTCGCTCATCAGTAGGTTAAATTGTCAGTATTTAGTTATTTCCTGCTTGTTGAACTATTTTTTACTATGGAGCATACTGATCCTGTCCTGTTTATACTAGTAATTTAGAAGTTAGATCATCTGAACACTTTACTATTAATATTAAGTGTATTTTTTATTTTAATTTTTTTTTGCAAGCTGGTTGATACAATCCCCCTGCTCTCATTTTATGCATTCTAAGGTCATCTTTGGTCCAGCACCTGTGTAGCGCTTGCTGATTGGTTGATAAATTTATACTAGTCCGACTATTCTTCCTCTTGTTCAATGAGGACAGGTTGTGTTCTATGTAGATCTGAAGTATACTTATCTTCATATCCCTTTTCACAGGGGTCACCATCAATTTATAAGATTTGCAACCCTGGACAAGCATTTTCAGTGTGGTGTTGCTATTCTTTTTGGTCTGGCTACTGCTCCCAGAATCTTTACATAGGTTCTGGGGTCTTGCTTATCTGTAATAAGAGCTCAGAGGGTTTTGCTGGTTCCTTACATGGACAATATCTTGGTACAAACGTCATCTATACATTTATCAGTATCTCATACTAGCAGACTTTTGTTGTTTTTCTTTAAGAGCATGGTAGAAAGTAAACATTCCAAAAAGTTCTCTGTCCCCTTAGTCCAGGATTACTTTTCTGGGTGTAATAAACTGTCTTCATAACTTTCTTTTGATAGAACAGAGAAAGATGAAGCTCCTCCGTTTCTGTAAGTCTTCAGTCAGTTCCTTCTCCTTCTATGGCTCTTTGTTTAGAGGTTAGCCTTAGATGCTATTCCTTTTGCTCAGTTTCACACAAGGCCTCTTCAGCGGTCTATGCTTTGTCAGTGGTGCAGGGATTTCTCAGTTGGCTCAAAAGATTCTTTTGAATTGGTGCATTGTAGTGGGGGCATCCTTTGTCCATCCAAATTGGATCGTGATCTAGACAGATGGAAGTCTTATGGTTAGAGTGTAGCCTGAGGGTCCGAGAGGGCACAGAAAATTTGGTTTACATCGGGAGGTGAAGTTGGCCATACATATTCATGAACTCTGGGCCCTTCAGTTCTGGCCTTTACTGAAAAAAAAAGACATCTGCGTTTCCAGTTAATGCCGCAGCAGTGACTTACATCAATTAAGGGGAAACTTGCAGATCCCTGTCGATGAGGGAGGTTTCCTGAATTGTGACTTGTGCAGAGAGCAATTTCAGTTTAATTTCTGCAGTACATATGCCAGGGGTGAGCAATTGGGAAGCAGAATTTCTCAGGCGCCAATCTATTCATCCAGGGGAATAGTCTTCAGTCAGATTGTAGACCTGTGAGGTCTTCTGGAAGAACTGATGTCTTCTTGTCTGAACAAGCTTTTCAGATAATCTGCAAGGTCCAGGGATCTTCAGGTGAAGTTTGTGGATGCTCTACTTTCTCCTTGGCTGTTCTGTCTGTTTTTCATTCTTAAGACACAGTGAATCCACGGGATCATCAATTATAGTTCAGCACCACAGCAAAGCTATTAAGTATCACTTCCCTTCTCACAACCCCCAGTCATTCTCTTTGCCTTCAGTGCAAGGAGTAGGTGATGAAACAGGAACAATACAAGCCTTCCTGGAAGCCTGGTCAGTCCTGGAATAAGGGGAAGCAATCCAAGAAGCCCGCTGCTGAATCAAAGTCAGCATGAAGGTGTGTCCCCCGATCCGGGATCGGATCAAGTGGGGGGAAGACTCTCAGTTCTCGCAAACTTGGGAGCGAGATGTTCCAGACCCGTGGGCAGTGGACATAGTGTCCCAAGGGTAAAAGTTAGACTTCAAGACTTTTCCTCCCAGGGTCAGGTTCCACCTCTCAAGATAATCTGTAGACCAGATAAAAAGAGAGGTGTTATTGAAATGTGTAGAGGATCTTTCCCTCTTGGGAGTGATTGTACCTGTTCCAGGTCAGGAACAGGGTCTCTGGTTTTACTCCAACCTGTTTGTAGTTCCCAAGAAAGAGGGGACTTTCTGGCCTATTCTAGATCTAAAGCTTCTAAGCAAATTCCTCAGTGCCGTCCTTCAAGAAGGAGACTATCCACTCCATTCTTCCTCTGATCCAGAAGGGTCAATTTATGATGAACAAGGACCTGAATGATGCGTACCTGTTACCTGCATGCAGGTAACCCAAACACTACTTATCCTTTCTAGGGAGAGTGGCCTGTTCCCACTGGAGGTTACAACGCGGTTTTGCATGGCCATATCTTTGGCGCTGGCGCATCTGCACCTCGCCGGAGTGTGCTTAAGATATTGTCCGTGTTTTAACTGGGGCTCGTCGTGTGTGTGATCGCCTGGTCCAGTTCAGCCTTCCAGGGAAGCGACTGCCCCTGAGGCCTCGGGGTCAACCTTCGGGGGTGGTTTTTCCTTTTGTCCCGGCGGAGGTATGTTGCGCCTTTCTTTATAGAATGGCACGTTTTTGGCGTTGGAGGATCCCACTCTTAATGGGTCTGGGGATTCTCAGTCTTGCTCTTCGACTGGCTTGCATGCATGGACATAAGGGGATGAAGTAATCTTCTTATAGTCTTTATTTCTCTTGTAAGGTGTATCCAGTCCACGGATCATCCATTACTTGTGGGATATTCTCCTTCCCAACAGGAAGCTGCAAGAGGATCACCCACAGCAGAACTGTCTTTATAGCTCCTCCCCTAACTGCCACCTCCAGTCATTCTCTTGCAGCTCTCGACAAGCATGGAAGCAGTTAGAGAGATGTGGTGTAATTTACTTGTTTTTCTTCAATTCAAAAGTTTGTTATTTTTAAATGGTACCGGAGTTGTACTATTTTGGTCTCGGGCAGAAAATAGAAGAAGAGTATGCCTGTGGTCTCTAATGATCTTAGCAGGTTGTAACTAAGATCCATTGCTGTTCTCACACATAACTGAAGAGAGAGGTAACTTCAGCTTGGGGAATGGCGTGCAGGGTATCCTGCTATGAGGTATGTGCAGTCTAAATTTTTCTAGAGAAATGTATATGCTAGAAAATGCTGTTGATACCGGATTTATTTAAGGTAAGCCTGATTACAGTGATTTAATAATGACTGGTATCATGCTTACTATTAGAGGTAACACTCTTCTTATTTTTCAAATTACTGAAATATAAGACGTTTGCTGGGAGTGCTTAAACGTTTTTTTATATGCTTTTTGGTGATAAAACTTTATTGGGGCCCAGTTTCTCCACATGGCTGGCTAAAATTTGCCTAGGGATAGTTTTGTTGGGCCTCTCACTGTGTAGACAGGAGTGGTAGGGGCCTAATTCCGCGCCTAAATGCGCATTAGCTTTTGCAGACTGAGACATCCAGTTTCCTTGAAAGAGTTCCCTGAATGCTTAGGACCTCTCTGAAGGGTTTTGGTGCTTTCCAAAGTCGTTTGTAGGGCAAGGTAGGGCCACAGCAGAGCTGTGGCAGTTTGTTGTGACTGTTAAAAAACGTCTATTTCGTTTTTTGATCCGTTTTGGAAACTAATGGGTTAATCATCCATTTGCAAGTGGGTGTAATGCTCTGTTAGCCTATTATACACACTGTAAAAAATTTGTTTGATTTACTGCTTTTTTTCACTGTTTTTCAAATTCTGACCTTTTTTATTCTTCTTAAAGGCACAGTACCGTTTTTATTTTTTGCTTGTTAACTTTCTGTAAAGTGTTTTCCAATCTTGCTGGTCTCATTGCTAGTCTGTTTAAACATGTCTGACATAGAGGAAACTCCTTGTTCATTATGTTTAGAAGCCATGGTGGAACCCCCTAAAAAAAATAGAAGAATAATCTGCCTGTGGTCTCTAATGATATTAGCAGGTTTTAACTAAGATCCATTGCTGTTCTCACACATAACTGAAGAGAGAGGTAACTTCAGCTTGGGGAATGGCGTGCAGGGTATCCTGCTATGAGGTATGTGCAGTCTAAATTTTTCTAGAGAAATGTAAATGCTAGAAAATGCTGTTGATACCAGATTTATTTAAGGTAAGACTGATTAGAGTGATTTAATAACGACTAGTATCATGCTTACCGTTAGAGGTAATACTCTTATTATTTTTTCAATTACTGACATATAAAACGTTTGGGAGTGCTTAAACCTTTTTTATATGCTTCTTGGTGATAAAACTTTATTTTATCCACATGGCTGGCTTAAATTTGCCTTGGAATAGTTTTGTTAGGCCTCTCACTGTGTAGACATGAGTGGGAGGGCCCTAATTTTGCGCCTAAGTGCGCATTAGCTTTTGCAGACTGAGACATCCAGTTCCCCAGGAGTCCCCTGAATGCTTAGGACCTCTCTGAAGGGTTTTTGGGCTTTCCAAAGTCGTTTGTATGGCAAGGTACGGCCACAGCAGAGCTGTGGCAGTTTGTTGTGACTGTTAAACGTCTATTTCGTTTTTTTTTATCTGTTTTTTAAACTAAGGGGTTAATCATCCATTTGCAAGTGGGTGCAATACTCTGTTAGCCTATTATACACACTGTAAACATTTCGTTTGATTTACTGCTTTTTTTCACTGTTTTTCAAATTCTGACCTTTTTTATTCTTAAAGGCACAGTACCGTTTTTATTTTTTGCTTGTTAACTTGCTTTAAAGTGTTTTCCAAACTTTCTGGTCTCATTGCTAGTCTGTTTAAACATGTCTGACATAGAGGAAACTCCTTGTTCATTATGTTTAGAAGCCATGGTGGAACCCCCTCTTAGAATGTGTACCAAATGTACTGATTTCACTTTAAGTTATAAAGACCATATTCTGTCTTTAAAAGATTTATCACCAGAGGAATCCGACAAGGGGGAAGTTATGCCGACTAACTCGCCCCACGTGTCAGAGCCCTTGACTCCCGCTCAAGAGGCGCCAAGTACATCTAGCGCGCCCATGGCGTTTACTTTACAAGACATGGCGGCAGTCATGGATAATACACTGTCAGCAGTATTATCCAGACTACCTGGGTTACGAGGAAAGCGAGACAGCTCTGAGGTTAGAAGAAATACAGAGCACTCTGACGCTTTAGTAGCTAGGTCTGATACCCCCTCACAATATGCAGAAGCTGAGGAAGGAGAGCTTCTTTCTGTGGGTGATGTTTCTGACTCAGGGAAGATTATTCAACCTGATTCTGATATGGCAACATTTAAATTTAAGCTTGAACACCTCCGCGTGTTGCTCAGGGAGGTTTTAGCTACTCTGAATGACTGTGACACCATTGCAGTGCCAGAGAAATTATGCAGATTGGATAAATACTATGCAGTGCCTGTTTACACTGATGTTTTTCCAATACCTAAAAGGTTTTCAGAAATTATTACTAAGGAATGGGATAGACCAGGTGTACCGTTCTCTCCCCCTCCTATTTTTAAGAAATTGTTTCCAATAGATGCCGCCACACGGGACTTATGGCAAACGGTCCCTAAGGTGGAGGGATCAGTTTCTACCCTAGCTAAGCGTACTACTATCCCCGTCGAGGACAGTTGTGCTTTCTTAGATCCAATGGATAAAAAGTTAGAGGGTTACCTTAAGAAAATGTTTATTCAACAAGGTTTTATTCTACAGCCTCTTGCATGCATTGCCCTAGTCACTGCTGCGGCGGCCTTCTGGTTTGAGTCTCTGGAAGAGGCTTTACAGGTAGAGACCCCATTGGACGATATACTTGACATGCTTAGAGCACTTAAGCTAGCCAATTCATTTGTTTCTAATGCCATTGTTCATTTGACTAAACTAACGGCTAAGAATTCTGGTTTTGCTATTCAGGCGCGTAGGGCGCTATGGCTTAAATCATGGTCAGCTGACGTTACTTCAAAGTCTAAGCTTCTTAATATTCCCTTCAAGGGGCAGACCCTATTCGGGCCTGGTTTGAAGGAGATCATTTCTGATATCACGGGAGGAAAAGGTCATGCCCTCCCTCAGGACAGGTCTAATAAATCAAGGGCCAAACAGACTAATTTTCGTGCCTTTCGAAACTTTAAGACGAGCGCGACATCAACTTTCTCTAATACAAAACAAGAGGGAACTTTTGCCCAGTCCAAGTCGGTCTGGAGACCTAACCAGGCTTGGAACAAAGGTAAGCAGGCCAAAAAGCCTGCTGTTGCCTCGAAGACAGCATGAAGGATTGGCCCCCGATCCGGTAACGGATCTAGTAGGGGGCAGACTTTCTCTCTTCGCCCAGGCTTGGGCAAGAGATGTCCAGGATCCCTGGGCGTTGGAAATTGTATCCAAGGGATATCTTCTGGACTTCAAAGCTTCCCCTTAAAGTTCTCCAAGGGGTTCCGTTTGAACCTCTTCATTCCATAGATATCAAGCTTTTATCTTGGAAAGTTCTGTTTTTGGTAGCTATTTCCTCGGCTCGTAGAGTTTCCGAGTTATCTGCCTTACAATGTGATTCCCCTTATCTGATCTTCCATGCAGATAAGGTAGTTTTGCGTACCAAACCTGGGTTTTTACCTAAGGTGGTATTTAATAAGAATATCAATCAGGAGATTGTTGTTCCGTCATTGTGTCGTAATCCTTCTTCAAAGAAGGAAAGTCTATTGTAATCCTTCTTCAAAGAAGGAAAGTCTATTGTGTCGTAATCCTTCTTCAAAGAAGGAAAGTCTATTACACAATCTTGACGTGGTTCGTGCTTTAAAGTTTTATTTACAAGCTACTAAAGATTTTCGTCAACCATCTGCTTTGTTTGTTGTCTACTCTGGACAAAGGAGAGGCCAAAAGGCTTCGGCAACTTCTCTTTCGTTTTGGCTAAGAAGTATAATACGCTTAGCTTATGAGACTGCTGGCCAGCAGCCTCCTGAAAGGATTACAGCTCATTCTACTAGAGCTGTGGCTTCCACATGGGCTTTTAAAAATGAGGCTTCTGTTGAACAGATTTGCAAATTTGATACTTTTGCTTCTTCGGAGGCTTTTTTTGGGAGAAAGGTTTTACAGGCAGTGGTACCTTCCGTTTAAGTACCTGCCTTGTCCCTCCCTTCATCCGTGTACTCTTGCTTTGGTATTGGTATCCCACAAGTAATGGATGATCCGTGGACTGGATACACCTTACAAGAGAAAACATAATTTATGCTTACCTGATAAATTTATTTCTCTTGTGGTGTATCCAGTCCACGGCCCGCCCTGTCATTTTAAGGCAGGTATGTTTTGTGTATCCTTTTCCAGTTCTGATCTTAGAAGTCTCTGACCCCTGTTGGGCTGGTCCTGCGGGTCTGTCCGTTCTTCCTGGGCAAAAACCTACGGATTGCCTTATCATCTTTTCATTCGGTGAGGGTGATTTTTATTTGGTTTAAAGCTCATGTTGTGGTGTGATGTTTCCTTCGGGAAGTTTCCTCTCTGGAATTGATACTTGCGATTTTGTTCGCTCTGTTTACAAAAGTCTGTCTGTTCTTTATCCCCTAATCATCGGGGAAGACTATGTTGCCTTGACAGTGCTGGGGCCCTTGGTTTCAGGCTGTTCCTGACTGGGTACAAATCCTTCTGTCTTTGAGGCCTAGTTCAGACAAGTGGCACCTTTTTATGTCCAGTTGGTCCGGTGAGGGTGCCTAGTGATCAAAATATGATTTGTGTGATTGTTTTGTTTTACAAACTTCAACTAGCATCCTGAGAGGACTTGAGGGTCTGTGGTTGCTTAGGGGCATGGGTGATGGGTTCAGTGCTAATTCGCCTTTCAATCTAGTGGGCCGGGACTCCGTTGAGATCCGCAGCGATATGCTCAGTCGTTTCCGCTTTTTCAGGGAACTAGGGTGTTCCTTCCCGTTGTGGATTGGAGGATTTAGGTCCTTCATACCGCCGTTCTTACGGTTTTGCCTTTCATGGTGTCAGTATATTTCTAAGAATCTTCAGTAGTGCTCTCCAAATAATATATCAGTCTATGCCAGGGTTATAACACAATATATTAAAATAATTATCCTTTAAAATAAACCCTCAATCAATATGCATCTACTAGAAACCATAAAATTAATATAAATATCTGAATTATTTTTATTAGTTAATATCTATGAGCATATTGGAATATATTTGTAATACCAGAATATGAAACAATATTATACACGTTTAAAAAAAAAAAAAAAAAAAAAAAAAAACTATTTAGATATGCTATACTTCTTACAAAGCTTACAAAGAGTTTACCTTTAAAACCAGCCTTATTTACAAATAGCCTTTCATTCAATTAACACAATGGAATTCTAAGTAAAATATTCAGCTATTTACCCACGCTTTACTCTAACACAATTCTACTTTAAAATATAAAATTTTTCACAGATAATTTACTTAGCATCAATAAGATATGTTTAACAATACACAGGCTATAAAAACATAATTTATGTAAGAACTTACCTGATAAATTCATTTCTTTCATATTAGCAAGAGTCCATGAGTTAGTGACGTATGGGATATACATTCCTACCAGGAGGGGCAAAGATTCCCAAACCTCAAAATGCCTATAAATACACCCCTCACCAACACCCACAATTCAGTTTAACGAATAGCCAAGAAGTGGGGTGATAAGAAAGGAGCGAAAGCATCAAAATAAGGAATTGGAATAATTGTGCTTTATACAAAAAAATCATAACCACCACAAAAAAAAGGGTGGGCCTCATGGACTCTTGCTAATATGAAAGAAATGAATTTATCAGATAAGTTCTTACATAAATTATGTTTTCTTTCATGTAATTAGCAAGAGTCCATGAGCTAGTGACGTATGGGATAATAAATACCCAAGATGTGGAACTTCCACGCAAGAGTCACTAGAGAGGGAGGGATAAAATAAAGACAGCCAATTCCGCTGAAAAATAATAATCCACAACCCAAAACAAAAGTTTTAATCTCAATAATGAAAAAAACTGAAATTATAAGCAGAAGAATCAAACTGAAACAGCTGCCTGAAGTACTTTTCTACCAAAAACTGCTTCAGAAGAAGAAAACACATCAAAATGGTAGAATTTAGTAAAAGTATGCAAAGAAGACCAAGTTGCTGCTTTGCAAATCTGATCAACAGAAGCTTCATTCCCAAACGCCCAGGAAGTAGAAACTGACCTAGTAGAATGAGCCGTAATTCTTTGAGGCGGGGATTTACCCGACTCCACATAAGCATGATGAATCAAAGACTTTAACCAAGACGCCAAAGAAATGGCGGAGGCCTTCTGACCTTTTTTGGACCCAGAAAAGATAACAAATAGACTAGAAGTCTTTCTGAAATCTTTAGTAGCTTCAACATAATATTTCAAAGCTCTTACTACATCCAAAGAATGTAAAGATCTCTCCTTTGAATTCTTAGGATTAGGACACAATGAAGGAACAACA